>NW_026867474.1:1225521-1302496 GCF_020745735.1 Hemiscyllium ocellatum
TCCTCTCTCTCGCCACCTCCCTCTCTCTCGCCCTCCCTCCCTCTTTCTCCAGCCCCCTCCCTCTCTATCTCGCCACCTCCCTCTTCTCTTGAACCGTCCCTCTCTCTATCACCCGTTCCCTCTCTCTCTTGCCCCCTCACACCCTCTCTCACACCCCTTCTCTCTATCGTCCCACTCCCTCTCTTTCTCGCCCCCCTCCCTCTCTCTCTTCACCCCCTCCCTCTCTCTCTGACCCCCTCCCTCTCTCTCTCGCCCTGCCTTCCTCTCATTCTTACCCCCTCCCTCTCTCTCGACCCCTCCCTTACTCTCGCCCCCTTCGCCCTCTCTCTCTCGTCCCCTCCCTCTTCTCTCGAACCCTCCCTCACTTTCTCTCAGCCCCTCCCTCTCTCTCTCTCTTGCCCCCTCCCTCCCTCTTTCACCCCCTCTCTCTCTCGCCCGCTACCTCTCTCTCTCACGCCCCCTCCTTCTCACTCTCGCGCCCCTCTCACTCGCCCCTTTCCCCCTCTCTCTTGCCCCCTCCCTCCCTCTCTCTCACCCCCTCCCTCTCTCACTCTTCCCCCCTTCGCCCTCTCTCTCGCCCCCACCCTCTTCTCTTAAACCCTCCCTCTCTCCCTCACCCCCTCCCTCTATCTCTCACCCCCTTCCTCTCTCTCTCGCCCCCTCCCCCCTCACTCTCGCCCCCTCCCTCTCTCTCTCTCTTCCCCCTCCCTCCCTCACGACACCCTCTCTCTTGCCAACTATCTCTCTCTCTCGCCCCCTCCCTCTCTCTCTCTCGCCCCCTCCCTCTCTCTCTCTCTCGCCCCCCTCCCTCTCTCTCTCGCACCCTCCCTCTCTCACTCTCGCCCCCTCCCTCTCTCTCTCTCTCGCCCCCTCCCTCTCTCTCTCGCCCTTCCTTCCTCTCATTCTTACCCCCTTTTCTCTCTCTCTCTCTCTCTCTCTCTCTCTCTCTCTCTCTCTCTGGCCCCCTCCCCCTTTCTCTCGCCCTGCCTTCCTCTCATTCTTACCCCCTTTTCTCTCTCTCTCTGTCTCTCTCTGTCTCTCTGTCTGTCTCTGTCTGTCTGTCTCTCTCTCTCTCCCCCTCCCACTCTCTCTCTTCGCCCCACCCTCTCTCGTCGCACTCCCTCTTTCGCCCCCTCCCCCTCTCTCTCGCCCCCCTCTCGCCTGCTACCTCTCTCTCTCACGCCCCCTCCCTCTCTCTCTCCCTGTCGCCGCCCGTCTCTCTCCCGTCCCCCCCTCACTCGCCCCCTCCTTCTCTCTTGCCCCCCTCCCTCTCTCACCCCCTCCCTCTCTCACTCTTGCCCCCATCGCCCTCTCTCTCTTGTCCCTTCCCTCTTCTCTTCTCTTGAACCCTACCATTCTCCGTCGCCCCTCCCTCTCTCTCTCACCCCCTCCCTCTCTCTCTCGCACCCCCTCTCGAGCCCCCACCCCCTCTCTCTCTCTCCCCTTCTCCCTCGTCCCCCTCCCTCGTGCTCACATCCCCCTCCCTCTCTCTGTCGCTCACGATCTCTCGTCCCCTTTCTCTCTCTCGCCCCCTCCCTCTTTTCCTCTTTCGGCCCCCCCCTCTCTCTCTCACCCCTCCCTCTCTCTCTCGCCCCCTCCCAACTCTCTCGTCCCCCTCCCTCTCTCGCTCTCGTCCCCCTCCCTCCCTCTCTCTCTCCCACTCCCTCTCTGTCTCGCCCCCTCACTCTCACTATCTCGCACCCCCATCTCTCTTGCCCCCTCCCTCTCTCTCTCGCCCCCTTCTTCCTCTCTCTTGAGACCCTCCCTGTCTGTCTCTCGCCCCCTCTCTCTCTCATCCCCCTCCCTCTCTCTCTCGCCCCCTCTCTTTCTCTCGCCCCCCTTTCTCTCTTGACCCTCCCTCTACCTCTCACCCCATCCCTCTCTCTCTCACGCACCCCTCCCTCTCTCTCTCACGCACCCCTCCCTCTCTCGTCACCCTCCCTCCCTCTCTCGCACCCTCCCTCTCTCTCTCGCCCCCTCCCTCTCTCGCCCCTGCCTCTCTTTCTCTTGCCCCCACCCTCTCTGTCTCTAGCCCCCTACCTCTCACTCTCTCGCACCCCTCTCTATTTCTCTCGCCCCCCTCCCTCTCTCCTTTCCTCGCCCCCTCCCTCTCCCGTCCCCACCCTCTCTCGCCCCCCTCTCTCTCTCAACCCCTCCCTCTCTCTCTTTCACTCCCATCCCTCTCTCTCTCTCTCTCCCTCTCTCTCCACACTCTCTCTCTCTCACCCCCTTCCTCCCTCTCTCTCGTTACCCTCCTCGCTCTCGTCCCCACCCCTCTCTTTCGCCCCCCTCCATCTTTGTCACCCCCTCCCTCTCTCTCGTCCTCATCCCTCTTTCTCTCGATAGCTCCCTCAGTCTCATCCCTCTCCCTCTATCTCTCTCTCGACCCCACACTCTTTTGCACACCTCTGTGTCTTTCTCTCGCCCCCCCTCTCCTTTTCTCACCCCCTCTCTCTCTCTTTCTCGTCCACCTCCCTTTCTCTATCTCGCCTGCCCGCCCATTCTGTGTCTCGTCTCCGTCCCTCTCACTCTCTCTCTCCCTCCCTCTCTCTCTCTCTCTCTCTCTCTCTCTCTCTCTCTCCCACCTCTCTCTCTCTCTCTCTCCCCCTCTCTCTCTCTCTCTCCTCTCTCTCTCCCCCCCTCTCTCTCGCCCCCTCTCTCTCGCCTCTCTCTGTCTCTCCCCCTGCCCGCTCTCCACCTCCCTTGATGTCTCTCTCTCTTCCCACCTCCCTCTCTTTCCCTCTGATTCTCTCTCCCTCCTGTCCTTCCTTCCCTCTCCCTCCTGTCTCTCTGACATACTCTGTCTCCCTGGTCCTTCTCTCTCCCTCTGACCCAGAGACTGGGAATGTTTGGGGGTGAGGCTGCATGTGGCTGCTGGGGGTGAGATGTGGCAGGTGGGGAAAATGGGGTAGAGATGGAATTGTGGGAGGGAGACTGCGACGGCATGAGAGAGAGAGAGGGGGAGAGGGATAGTGGAGGCAGGTGGAGAAACCGTGTTTGGAGGGTGTGTGTGTGTGAGAGAGAGGGGGGATGAGGTGAGGTTTGAGAAAGAGAGTGTGTGCTGAAAGACAGAGAGGGAGAATTGAGGAGAAAGAGTAGGGGAGAGGTAATGGGGAGGCCAGATTTGGAGTCGGGGGAACAGAGGGAGTTAACCCCAGCTCCTGAGCTCAGGGCGCGGTGCCCTCCCCTTCCCTGAGGACCAGGACTTGGGGCTGAGTCTGTCTCTCTCCAGCTCAGCTTCTCCAACACAAAGACACACAACAACATCGGTCCCTCTGCTGCTCGGCACGCTTTCATCAGCATTTTTATTGGTTACAAATGGAAGTGATGGATACAGTCAGTGGGATGGTGCCTTTTCTCACTGGCCCCTGAGTTGTGAGAAACATTGAAATGTTTCCCTGTAACCCCCCCTGTGGGATAAGGATGGACAAACCAGCGCTCCCCTCAGTCTGTTACCATAGCGACAGGCTGCTCCATCGCTGAAACACTGAACTGAAATGAGAAAATCCCGGATGGTGTGATTAATGAGGGAATTTGATGGATGGATGGATTTGGGTGAAGGGATATTTCAGCACATTCTTCAGCTGCTGCCTGAACTTAGTCTGGGTCACGGCATAAATCGCGGTGTTTGTGCAGCAACTGAGGAGCTGCAGCATGAAGCCCAATTCCTGCACAAAGCGATGGAGATACACCGACTGATACCCAAACAAATACATCCGGCCCCATATAGAATACAGCATTAACGTTGACCATAACAGGATGAAATTGGCCGAGATCACAAACAGTAAAATGATGGATTTTTTTCGGTTTCTCATTTCAGTGTCAGACTGAGCGTCCCCATTGGTGTGAGCGCGGAGTCTCCTGCGGGCTCTGCTGGTCACTAAAATGTGTCTGACGGTGAGAACATTGAGCAGCAGAATCAGGAGAAATGGGACACCCGGGGTTAGAATGTGGTGGAGGAACTCGATTGTGACCCAGACACTGGAGATAGAACAGCGACTGTTACATCACAAAACCAGGGGGCGTTCCCCAGCCGATACCGAGCCGTGAGCATAAAATACCAGGAAATGTTCTTTAAACAGCTCAGCACAGTCACTGCTCCCAGAACCACAGCCGCCGTTTTCTCACTGCAATATTTACTTTTCAGCTTCTGGCAACAAATGGCCACAAACCGATCAAAGGTGAAAGTGACGGTGAACCAGACAGAGCAGTCAGTGGCTGCATAAAGCAGGACGGCGTGGATATTACACACGGGGACGGAGTCCCTCAGGAAATAAAACTGTTCCTGATAAACAATGGGAATGTGTCTCAGGATCAGGTCGAGGATAATGACCAGGAGATCCGCCTCTGCCATGGCCCCCAGGTAACGTCTGACACATGGAGACAATCCACAATCTTTATAAAGCAGGACGTAGATGGTCACTACGTTAACTGTGAGGAAGGAAAACAAACCCATTATCCATCAGCCTGGAGGCAAAGGGACCCGTTTGATCAGGGACCCAGTGAGATTTTCAAATGTGTCCCTGTATTCAGGGATTTATTAAAATAATTGGAGCTGGAATAACAAATGGGAAGGTTGGAATTACTGACAAAAATGTGACACAAACCACAAGAAACCCTCCCTCCCCAAACACACAGAGACACATCCATAAGGACAGATGGTTTCTAGAACATTCCCACACACTCGATCACTCGAGAGCAGACACAGGTCACTCCTTCCCAGTTCCTAATACGGAGGGTGGAAACGTAACTGTCCTGAAGGATTCACTCCCAGTTTCCTGAAGACAAACGGAGTTTGGGAATTTCTGTATTTTGGTCTAAATTGTGGTCGATCCTGTGTCGTGGAGAAATGTAAACGCAGGGAAAACGTATTCCCCCCTTTAACTGCCTGAGGGGCCTTCGGAACAGTGTCTCCTTCTCCCTGGAACGGGATCTCTTCCCTCGGGATCTTATCGTTTGTTCAATTCACTGACGTCCGGCCGTTCACAAACAAACAACGTCAGGGACAGAACGTTCCGGGGAATGTCAGTTATAGAATGTCAGGGACAGAACGTTCCGGGGAATGTCAGTTATAGAATGTCAGGGACTGAACGTTCCGGGGAATGTCAGTTATAGAATGTCAGGGACAGAACGTTCCGGGGAATGTCAGTTATAGAATGTCAGGGACAGAACGTTCCGGGGAATGTCAGTTATAGAATGTCAGGGACGGAAACTTCCGGGGAACTCCGTGACCTGTCCATCACCTTTCTCCCCATCCACCACCATGAGATCCTGTGCACAGGCTACATCTCTGTCCAGCACGGGGAGCTGTGCTGTCCACATCATTGTATTATCCATAAACCTCAGCCAGACAGTCTGACCAGCACAGAGACCTGTGCAGTGATCACCCGTGAATTCATCTGTAACCCAGGAGCAGTTACCCTCACAGCATGTAGGGCTGTGTACCACCCCAGTGCATTGATCTGTAACCCAGGAGCAGTTACCCTCCCAGCATGTAGGGCTGTGTACCCCACCCCAGTGCATTGATCTGTAACCCAGGAGCAGTTACCCTCCCAGCATGTAGGACTGTGTACCCCACCCCAGTGCATTGATCTGTAACCCAGGTGCAGTTACCCTCCCAGAATGTAGGGCTGTGTACCCCACCCCAGTGCATTGATCTGTAACCCAGGAGCAGTTACCCTCCCAGCATGTAGGACTATGTGCACCACCCCAGTGCATTGATCTGTAACCCAGGAACAGTTACCCTCCCAGCATGTAGGACTGTGTACCCCACCCCAGTGCATTGATCTGTAACCCAGGAACAGTTACCCTCCCAGCATGTAGGACTGTGTACCCCACCCCAGTGCATTGATCTGTAACCCAGGAGCAGTTACCCTCCCAGCATGTAGGACTGTGTACCCCACCCCAGTGCATTGATCTGTAACCCAGGAGCAGTTACCCTCCTAGCATGTAGGGCTGTGTACCCCACCCCAGTGCATTGATCTGTAACCCAGGAGCAGTTACTCACCCAGCATGTAGGACTGTGTACCCCACCCCAGTGCATTGCTCTTTAACACTGTGTTAGATCCCTGCCCAGTGAGGGGAAGCTTGCAGCCCATACTGGAAGTGACAGGAAGTACAGCTCCCACCCATTTACAGCTCCATATCTCCATTGTGCCCTGACAAGGGGGTGCTGTGGGTGTGAACATCACTGCCAGAGAGAGATGGCGGGGGAATCAGTTTAAATATCACCACATGGGAGGGGTTTGGGGTATAGACAGAGAGGGGGAGACTGAGAGACAGTGTCATGGAAGGATGTGTTCCCAGGTGTCAGAATGCTGAAATGTCGACACTTCGATAACATCCTGTAACATGAACCACACTTCCCAGGAAACATGGGAAAAAGGGAGATTGGTGTGAGGTGAGATGAAACAACAGCTGCTGTGTGGCTTTGAAATTACGTTTATGTAATTTTAATAAGTGTCTCATTGAAACAGTATATTGCTGTAGAGTTGGAGTATGGTAATAAGCAGTTAGGAGAAAGAGGCTCCCAGAGTTGTGAATAGTTGATGCAAGATGTTCACTTTCAGAGTTAAAAAATTACATTGATACTTTTTGTTTAAACACTGGAATTTGGGAGTTCTCTATCACGCATATTCCAACAGTTTACAAGGTAAATTGAGCATTTCTTTATGTTTAGTTTAAGTTACCAGATGAGCTTCACGCCGTGTCCTAACAATTGCTGTGTGTGTATCTGTGTGTCTCTGTGTGGGGCAGGTCTGGCAGTTTCTGTGGTGCTGAAAGTGATGCAATGCCACCCTCTGCTGGCCTCCACACGCCACTGCACCGGCATTGGTAGAGGGTGAAAACCAACAGGGATTCATTCAGAGAGGGGGAGGGGGATGGCAGCTGCTCACAGCACCATCCAAACTGATGTCTTATCCATGTACTGATCTAAATGTCCTTTAAATATTGTAACTGTCCCTATTTTCACCAGTTCCTCTGGAAGTTCATTCCACACACAAGCCAGCTTCTGTCTAAAATAATTAACTCTCCTGACTTTCGTAAATCTTTTTCCTCACGCCTCAAAATATCCCTCCGTTTTGAATCCCCAACTCTCGGGAAAAGACATCAGCCCTTTAGCTTATCTGTACCCCTCATCATTTTATAAACCTCTGTAAAGTTACCCCTCCATCTCATACTCTCCAGTGAAAAAAGTCCCAACCTATTCAGCCTCTCCTTATAGCTCAGTCCCTCCATTTCCAGTAACATCCAGGTTAAACTCTTCTGAACCTTCTCCAGCTTAATAATATCAAGGTCAATAATATCAAAGTGAATAGTCAAGGTATTTGCTAAGGGTATGGGGGAGTCCAAAACTAGAGGACATAGGCTTAAGCTGAGAGAGTAACATTTAAAAGCGACGTAAGGGGCAGTTTTTTCACCCCGAGGGTGGTGTGCCTATGGAATGAGCGGGCAGGATGACCAGACTGGACACAGTATTCCAGGAGAGGTCTCACCAATGTCCTGTACAGCCACAACACGTCATCCCAATTCCAATACTCAAAGGTCTGACCTATGAAGACAAGTGTGTTAAACACCTTCTTAGCCACTTTCTATATCAGATGCAAATTTTAAAGAATTAAACCTGACAGCCTAGGTCTCTGTACTACAACACCACCAAAAGACCCTACTTTTAATTGTACAGGTCCTGTTCTTGTTTGATTTACCAAATCCAATACCTGGCATTAATCCAGACTATCCTCCATCTGCCACCCCTCAGCCCAGTGTGTGATATGACTGCCATCTCCCCCTCCCCCTTCAATTTTAAAATGCCCACCCCTCTCCAGGAGGCCTGCACACTCTTGCCATGATTTTCACAAAGACCCTGAGCTTGGGTTGCCTTGTGTGGTTAGAGGGAGGAGGGACAGATTGCAGACACAGTCGTTTAGGAGGAGAGGCTGGACAGTAATCAGCGGCCTGGTGTCATTTCATGGTTTTAGGCAGAGGGCAGACACACGTTAGAGGTGGGTAAGATTGATCGGTGTTTTGGGGTCAGAAATTAAGCTCTTCCTTCGCCTCTGGTGTTCAGTAATAAACATCTATTTGAGCCCCTTCATTGGGCAGAGTGTTTCTGCGGGATTTCTTTCCCTAATATTGCAGACTACAGATAATAGCGATTAAAGATGGTCATAGTTAATTTCAATATTCAGCAAGTACACTCAATATCCTACAGTTGAGACAAATATCTTGCATTTGTTTAATAATACAAAGTGTTTCTTTGTAATTCAGTAATAGTAACCTGATTATAATCAATCCACACTGAGCTGGAAGCGGGCACTAAAATATGACCCAAAATCTGGGTATGGTAGTATAGTGGGCAGTGTCCGTGTCTCTGAGCCAGAGCTCTGGGTTTGATTCCAATTCCTGAACTTGTGTGGTAGTGTTCCTAGCTCTGGACGAGAAGGCCTGGATTGAAGTCCTGCCTGTTGCAGAGGTCTGTCACAGTATGTCAGAACAGGCTGATGAACAAACATACAGGAGAATGAGGTGAGGGAAGCCATTAGCGTCCCTGCTGAGTACACTTGCAAGAAGTGCACCCATCTCCAGCTCCTCCAAGCCCGTGTTAGGGAACTGGAGCTGGATTTGGATGAACTGCGGATCATTTGGGAGGCAGAGAGGGTCATAGATCAGAGCTTTAGGGAAGTAGTTACTCCGAAAGTTCAAGATAGATGGGTGACAGTGAGGGGGAGTGGGAGGAGGAAGCCAGTGCAGGGACCCCCTGCGGTCATTCCCCTCAAGAACAAGTATACCGTTTTGGATACTTGTGGGGGGGATGACTTACCAGGGGCAAGCAACCGAGGTTCAGGCCTCTGGCACGGAGCCTGGCCCCGTTGCTCAGAAGGGAAGGGTGGAGAAAGGTAGAGCGATAGTTCTTGGGGACTCGATAGTGAGGGGTACACACAGACGGTTTTGTGGGGGCGACAGTGACTCACGTTTGGTATGTTGCCTCCCAGGTGCAAGGGTACGTGATGTCGCTGCTCGTGTTTTCCGGGTCCTTAAGCGGGAGGGGGAGCAGCCCCAGATCGTGGTCCACATTGGCACCAACGATATAGGTAGGAAGAGGGGTGAGGATGTCAGGCAGGCTTTCAGGGAGCTAGGTTGGAAGCTCAGAGTTAGAACAAACAGAGTTGTAGTCTCTGGTTTGTTACCCGTACCACGTGATAGAGAGTCGAGGAATAGGGAGAGAGAGCAGTTAAATGTGTGGCTACAGGGATGGTGCAGGAGGGAGGGATTCCGGTTTCTGGACAACTGGGGTTCTTTCTGGGGAAGGTGGGACCTCTATAAAAAGGATGGTCTACACCTGAACCTGAGGGGCACCAGTATCCTTGGGGGGAGGTTTGCTAGTGCTCTTTGGGAGGGTTTAAACTAACTCCACCGGGGCATGGGAACCTGGACTGTAGCTTTAGGGTACAGGACCTTGAGTGTAGGGAGGTTATGAATAATGCAGCGATCTCGAAGGAGGGTGCCTGTAAACAGAAGGGTGGATTGAAGTGTGTATACTTCAATGCCAGAAGTATAAGAAATAAGGTAGGTGAACTTGCAGCGTGGGTTGGTACCTGGGACTTCGATGTTGTGGCCATTACAGAGACGTGGGTAGAACAGGGACAAGAATGGCTGTTGCAGGTTCCAGGGTTCAAATGTTTTAGTAGGATCAGACATGGGGGTAAAAAAGGAGGAGGTGTGGCATTACTTGTCAAAGATAGTATTACAGCAGTAGAATGGACGATGGAAGAGGACTTGCCATCTGAAGTAGTTTGGGCTGAGGTTAGAAATAGGAAAGGTGAGGTCACCCTGTTAGGTGTTTTCTACAGGCCTCCTAATAGTCCTAGAGAAGTAGAGGATAATATTGCGAGGATGATTCAGGAAAAGAGTGAGGGTAGCAGGGTGGTTGTTATGGGGGACTTTAACTTCCCAGATATTGACTGGGAGAGCTATAGCTCGAGTTCATTAGATGGGTCGGTGTTTGTCCAATGTGTGCAGGAGGGTTTCCTGACACAATATGTAGACAGGCCAACAAGAGGTGAGGCTATACTGGATTTGGTTCTAGGTAATGAACCAGGCCAGGTGTTAGACTTTGGAGGTAGGTGAGCACTTCGGGGACAGTGACCACAACTCGGTGACTTTTACTTTAGTGATGGAGAGGGATAAGTGTGCGCCGCAGGGCAAGAGTTATAGCTGGGGGCAGGGAAATTATGATGCAGTGAGGCATGACTTAGGATGTGTGGATTGGTAAAACAGGCTTCAAGAGAAGAACACTAATGAGATGTGGGGATTGTTCAAGGAGCAGCTACTACGCGTCCTCGATAAGTATGTACCAGTCAGGCATGGTGTAAAGGGCCTTGTGAGGCAGCCGTGGTTTGGTAAGGAATTGGAATCCCTTGTGAAAGGGAAGAAGGCGGCATATGTAAAGATGAGGCGTGAAGGTTCAGTTGGGGCGATAGAGAGTTATAAGGTAGCCAGGAAGGATCTAAAGAGAGAGCTAAGAGAAGCGAGAAGGGGACATGAAAAGTCTTTAGCTGGTAGGATTAGGGAAAACCCAAAGGCTTTCTATAGGTATGTCAGGAATAAAAGGATGACTAGGGTAGGTATCGGTCCAGTCAAGGATAGTAGTGGGAAGTTGTGTGTGGAGGCGGAGGAGATTGGAGAGACACTAAATCAATACTTTTCATCAGTATTCACTCAGGAACAGGACACTGTTGCTGATGTGAATATGGAGTCACAAATGATTAGAATGGATGGCCTGGAAATATGCAGGGAAGAGGTTCTGGGAATATTGGAGAGGATGAAAATAGATAAGTCTCCTGGGCCTGATGGCATTTACCCTGGGATCCTATGGGAAGCTAGGGAAGAGATAGCAGAGCCATTGGCCTGGATTTTTATGTCGTCATTGTCAACGGGAATAGTACCAGAGGACTGGAGGATAGCGAATGTGGTCCCCTTGCTCAAGAAAGGGAGTAGGGATAGCCCTAGTAACTATAGGCCAGTGAGTCTGACTTCAGTGGTGGGCAAAGTCTTAGAGAGAATGGTAAGGGATAAGATTTATGAACATCTGGATAGGAATAACGTGATCAAGGATAGCCAGCATGGTTTTGTGAAGGGCAGGTCGTGCCTCACAAACCTTATTGAGTTCTTTGAGAAGGTGACTAAGGAAGTGGACGAGGGTAAAGCAGTAGATGTTGTGTATATGGATTTTAGTAAGGCGTTCGATAAGGTTCCCCATGGTAGGCTAATGCTAAAATTACGGAGGTATGTCATTGAGGATACATTAGAGGTTTGGATTAGAAATTGGCTGGCTGGAAGGAGACAGAGGGTAGTAGTTGATGGACTATGTTCATCTTGGAGTGCAGTTACTAGCGGTGTACCACAAGGATCTGTTTTGGGACCATTGCTTTTTGTTATCTTTATAAATGATCTAGAGGAAGGGCTTGAAAGCTGGGTAAGCAAGTTTGCGGATGTCACAAAAGTCGGTGGAGTTGTGGATAGTGAGGAAGGAAGTGGTAGGTTACAGCGGGATATAGATAAGTTGCAGAGCTGGGCAGAAATGTGGCAAATGGAATTCAATGTAGCTAAGTGTGAAGTCATTCACTTTGGTAGGAGTAACAAGAAGATGGATTACTGGGCTAATGGTAGGCTACTTGGTAGTGTGGATGAGCAGAGGGATCTTGGTGTCCATGTACACAGATCTCTGAAAGTCGCCACCCAGGTAAATAGTGCTGTGAGGAAGGCATATGGTGTACTGGGCTTTATTGGCAGAGGAATTGAGTTCCGGAGTCCTGAGGTCATGTTGCAACTGTATAAGACTCTGGTGCGGCCTCATCTGGAGCATTGTGTGCAGTTTTGGTCGCCATACTATAGGAAGGATGTGGAGGCATTGGAACGAGTGCAGAGGAGGTTTACCAGGATGTTGTCTGGAATGGTAGGAAAATCTTATGAGGAAAGGCTGAGGCACTTGGGGCTGTTCTCATTGGAGAAGAAAGGTTTAGGGGAGATTTGATAGAGGTGTATAAGATGATTAGGGGTTTAGATAGGGTCGACACTGAGAACCTTTTACCGCTAATGGAGTCAGGTGTTACTAGGGGACACAGCTTTAAATTAAGGGGTGGTAGGTATAGGACAGATGTTAGGGGTAGATTCTTTACACAGCGGGTTGTGAGTTCATGGAATGCCCTGCCAGTAGCAGTGGTGAACTCTCCTTCTTTATGGTCATTTAAGCGGGCATTGGATAGGCATTTGGAAGTTATTGGGCTAGTGTAGGTTAGGTAGGATTCGGTCGGCGCAACATCGAGGGCCGAAGGGCCTGTACTGCGCTGTATCTTTCTATGTTCTATGTTCTATGTAGAATACTGTTACAGCTTTATGGGTATTGCCGAGTGGTGTTCGTGTCCCTACCTCTGGGCACAAAGGTCTAGGTGTAAATCCCAAAGAAGTGTCACCTAATATATCTGAACAAACCGATTAAAGTGGTTTTATAATTGTGACTTGATGGAGAAAGAACAGGTGTCGGTGTTGCATTTCAGCATTTCGGCCCAGGATTATTGGAAGTACAGCCATTCTTGTTGATTGAAGTCACATTTCACAGCAGTAAAGGTTTATAAAATCAGAACGGTCATGGATAGGGTTTGTAGTCAAGGTTTTTCCCCAGGTTAGGGGCGTCCAAAACTAGAGGACATTGGTGGAAAGTGAGAGGGGAAAGATTTTGAAGAGACCTAAGGGGCACCTTTTCACATAAAGGGTGGTGCGTGTATGGACTGAGCTGCCAGAGGAAGTGGTGGAGGCTGGTACAACTCCATCATGTAAAAGTCATCTGGATGCTGACAGACCTGCCGAGCTTTTCCAGCAATTTCTGTATTTGTTAAAATAAAACATTCATTTTAACACCGGTATCTGTGTTACCTGTTTGGATACAGGATTGGCTGGCCAGCAGAAGACAGCAAGTGGTAGCGGAAGGAAAATATTCTGCCTGGAAGTCTGTGGTGAGTGATGTTCCACAGGGCTCTGTCCTTGGGCCTCTACTGTTTGTAATTTTTTTAATGACTTGGATGAGGGCATTGAAGGATGGGTCAGCAAGTTTGCAGATGACACGAAGGTTGGAGGTGTCGTTGACAATGTAGAGGGCTGTTGTAGGCTGCAGCGGGACATTGACAGGATGCAGAGATGGGTTGAGAGGTGGCAGATGGAGTTCAACCTGGATAAATGCGATGTGATGCATTTTGGAAGGTCGAATTTGAAAGCTGAGTACAGGATTAAGGATAGGATTTTTGGCAGTGTGGAGGAACAGAGGGATCTTGGGGTGCAGGTACATAGATCCCTTAAAATGGCCACCAAAGTGGACAGGGTTGTTCAGAAAGTATATGGTGTTTTGGCTTTCATTAACACGGGAATTGAGTTTAACAGTCGTGAGATCTTGTTGCAGCTCTTTAAAACTTTGGTTAGACCGCACTTGGAATACTGTGTCCAATTCTAGTCACCCTATTATAGGAAAGATGTGGACGCTTTGGAGAGGGTTCAGAGGAGGTTTACCAGGATGCTGCCTGGACTGGAGGGCTTATCATATGAAGAGAGGTTGACTGAATTCGGACTTTTTTCATTGGAGAAAAGGAGGAGGAGAGGGGACCTAATTGAGATATTCAAGATTATGAGAGAGATAGATAGTGTTGATAGCCAGAGACTATTTCCCGGAGCAGAAATGGCTAACACGAGGGGTCACAGCTTTAAGCTGGTTGGAGGAAAGTATAGAGAGGATGTCAGAGGCGGGTTCTTTACACAGAGAGTTGTGAGAGCATGGAATCCGTTGCCAGCAGCAGTTGTGGAAGCGAGGTCATTGGGGACATTTCAGAGACTGCTGGATATGCATATGGTCACAGAAATGTGAGGGTGCATACATGAGGATCAGTGGCCGGAACAACATGGTGGGCTGAAGGGCCTGTTCTGTGCTGGACTGTTCTATGTTCTATGTATTCTGAATACATTAAACATTTTATTTTTTAATGACGCAGGGCCATATAAACATATCTTCAAATCGACCGAGACCATTTTCTGCTCAGGGTATGGCTCTGTGTATGACGGCAGCAATGATGCACCGACATGGAACAGGGAATGTGATGGAGACATAGTTTGGACAATGTACAAGGAGACCTCACATGGTCCAGTTTGGGAGAGAATGACATTATTGTGTGATCCAACTCAGAGAGGGAGAAAATGTCATCTGCCGGAGAAGAAACGGCCTATTGCACTCTCTCTCCTTCATTATTCCTCATCACAGTAACGTGTACGAACTAAAACAAAACTCTACTGTTATTGTTACCATTCTTATTTTTATAGAATCCCAGCAGTGTGGAAACAAGCCCTTCGGCCCAACAAGTACATACCAACTTTCCAAAGAGTAACCTTGCCATGCCCTCACAGTTACCACTGACTAATGCACCTAAAGTAGAAATCGCGGAACACGATGGACTATTTGGCCAATCCACTTGAATTATACAGCTTTGGGCTGTGGGAGGAAACGGGAGCACCCATCAGAAGCTCACACAGACACGGAGAGAAGATGCAAACTCCACGCAGATAGTCTCCCGAGGCTGGAATTGAACTCACGTCTCCCTGATGCTGTGATGGAACAGTGCGAACTACTGAGCCACTGTGCTAACCTGGAACCTCCTGCCAGCCTAAAGCAAAGGGAATTCAGCCAAATCCAACTCTCCCAGGATAAAATCCCATTGCTAGCAGCTGTGTGAGTGGAATACCTTCAGAAGCAGAATAACATTTTGGAGAATCTCACAATTTTTCCTTTTGTCATGAGTTACACTAATATTTGGATAAGGTTCTTTCAACGTGAAATTGCACAGATTTGTGTGTGTGTCAGTGTTTTTAGAATGGGAAATATCGAGTCTTTATTTGCAATACGCAAGCAGTTTGCCATCCATCTTTCCATCATAGTTGGAGTAACATTGCTCTGGATCGTAAACGTGTTGTTTTAGCAGATTACAGAAACTAGCCTGACTTGTTCCTAAAACTGACCCTGACCCAGTCTGAGACCGATATCATCGGCCATATCACCGACCTGGTTACATTTAACATTTGTTGTGAGCAGTGGAGGAGTGGGACTAGAAAAGGAGACAGTGACCCAAAAAGCCGGGGAACTATAGACCGGTGAGCCTGATGTCAGTGATGGGTAAGTTGTTGGAGGGGATTCTGAGGGATAGCATTTACATACATTTGGGAAGGTAAGGGCTGATTGGGGTAGACAACATGGCTTCCTGCATGGGAAATCATGTCTCATTAATTTGGTTTTATGAAGAGGTGACAAAGAAGATTGATGAAGGCAGTTTGGTAGACATTGTCTATGTGGACTTCAGCAAGGTGTTCATACCATTCCGATTGGTAGGCAGATTAGGAAGTTTCAGTCACATGGGATACAGAAGAAGCTCATCACAATTGGCTTGAAGGAAGAGGGATATTTTTCAGACTGGAGGCTTGTGAGCAGAAATTATACACTTAATGTTAAGGGCCTGGGGAGTGTTGTGAAACAAATGGACATAAGGCTGCAGGTACATTGTTCCTTGAAAGTGAAGTTGAATGCAGACAGTGCGGTACTGAACACATTTAACACATTTGCCTTAATCAGTCAGAGCATTGAGTATAGGAGTTGTGGTGGAGGGAAATGGGGTTAGCGTGGATGGACATTTACAAGGTGAAGTCGAACCCTTCTGTTAATTAAAACCAAACACCCAGAAAAGTTCGCCTCACCTCGTAATCTGTTAAAATATGAGCGACACAGATCTCCCACATTCCACTATTTAAACAAAGATTAACAAGTTTATTTCTTAACTTTATTAGTGAAAACTAAACAACAGCTATTCACAAATACAAGCCCCTCTTTTCTTAGCTACTTACTATCTGACTCCAACTCTGTAAAAAGTATGTTGTTCCAACAACCCACATATTAAACATTACAATCTCAAGACCATACAGTCTCTATCTTCCCCGCTGTCTTCACTCTTTCAGCTGCTGATCTCCTTGGTTCATTTTTTTTATTGCAAAGAGGTTTGCATGAACATGTGTCTTTGATAGAGTGTGTTTGAGATGGTCAGTTAGCACTCCTGCTCTACAGCAGTTGCTCTACTGTTGGTTGGCAGTAGCTCTCTCTAGTGTTCAAAATGCTGTGTTTATATACTCCCCATGATATAATAATTCTCATAATTTGATTGCTTTCCAGGCGTCCAAACGATAATATTCAAATTCTGTTGGCTTCTGGTATCCTGAGTGTTATTTAAACTCTTTGGTTACATTTGTATGGCTGTCAAAACAGTAACCAAAACTCAGGAATCCATTTCTCAGCTAATGGTGACGTGTGGAACAGTGTGACCTTCAGCTGGCATCTGTGGCTTTAATTTCTATTCAGCAAAACCCGATCTGTTTTAAAGTGTCCATATATGTTTTTGTCTTCATAACATCTCCCCGCTTCAGAAAATAAAATGAACTAGCTGAATGAAAAGATGGCAACATTTGTTTTCCTCTAACTCTTAATCCCAATTTTATGAAATACCAAAGTATTAATCTCAGTTATATCATTCATATTAATTCTGCAAACCAATACAACACTGGAATAAGTCAAATCTTATCTACACTTTTTCCTTTAAATCCGCGAAAACACATCTGCTATCACATTATAGGAGACACAGCATGAACACTTTGTAAGTTTAAAGTTGGTGAGGTAAGACTGCAATGAAATAGTCTCATATTCTGGTCTTTAAATATTCCAAAAAATGCGAGAGATTTGTCGTTGTCCACAACCATCTCCGACAATTTGTTTGTCATATACACATTAAAATATTATCAGGCCAGTGTGGAACTTAATCATTCTTGTTCAATAATGGAGATTTTCTATTTTTTTTCTCTGTTGGATATTGAGTTTTTTCGACAAGTAGCCAATTAGCCATTCAATTCCATCATCTTCTTTCTGTATCAATACATCTCTGACCCCTATATCCCGAGCATCAAACACAATCTTCAAAGGGTTTCAGAATATTTGGTGCAGCTAAAACTGGTGTAGTGATTAAACCTGCTTTAAAATTCTCAAATACCTCCTGGCATTGTTCTGTCCACCACAATTCTGTGTTCTTCTTCAGTAAATCCATCAGTGTTACAAAGACGCTGCTGAAGTTTTGAACAAACTTCCGATAGAATCCACTCAGTTCCAAAAATCGAAGCGCCTCTTTCTTCGAGGATGTTCGTGGAAATTCCTCAAAGCCCTTCGTTTTTGTGTTCCATGGGATCAACCTTCCATGTCCAATGTAATGTCCCAAGAACGTCACCTCCGCCTTCGCGAATTCTGTTTTCTTTAAGTTTATTACCAAGTTTGCTTCTTGTAATCGTTCAACATGCTCTGCCAACTGTAACATGTGAGCTTTCAATCACTTGCTGAAGATCACTACGTCATACAGATAAACTGCACAATTTGTTCATATGGCCACCGCTCTATTCGTGAGTGTTAAATGTGGCTGGTGCATTATTCATCCATATGAAATACTCGATAAAGACTTTTTTTGTCATCTCCGGTATCTTTACCAGGTAGTTTAACTGACTTCACACTTTTTTTTAAATTTGAAAGGGGCCACTAAACCTGGCTTTGAATGGTTTTCTTACCACTGGTGGCGAAACTAATACGTCATTCCCACGGGAAATCGTCAAAGTTTCAGAGATTTTATCTGCCACCTGCATCACTCTATACTGTGCCCTCTCCAGGTGCTGTTTAACTAACTCACCTACTCCATCCAATCTCTCCCTCACCTCTGATACATAATCCAAGTGTGAGATCTCCGACTTTGGTCCTGTCAATTTATATTTAATTAATTTCTAAGGACCTCTCACTTCATGTACGAATATTAAATCAAAGGGAGTAAAGTGAGTAGATTTATTTGGAGCATCTCTAATGGCAAACAATTTAATGGGGCACCTTTTTCCCAACCATTCGGGCAATCCTGACAGTATGCTGTATGCATGGACCCCAGTGTCTGATGCTAACTTTCCAAGGCTCCCTGGGATTCAGGATGGGACGCACTTGATTTGAAGTGCTGTATACCTAAGATATCCATGACTTCCTAAAACAGATGAGCAGTAAATTGAGACCCTTGGTCTGACTAAATCTCTCTGGGCAGTCCACAGCGAGTAAAGAAAGCTACCAACCCCTCCACCTTCATTTTTGCCTTAACACTCCAATAATGGAATTGCCACTGGAAATCTGGGAGACACATCCATTATGATCAGCAAATATTGGTTTCCACTTTTACTTTAGAAAGGGGAGCTACACAATTAATCATAACACACATGAAGGGTTTCTCGAATGAAAGAATTGGCAACAAAGGTGCTGGTTTTATTACTGCCTGGGACTTACCTACCATTTGGTATGTATGTCACGTACAACAAAAATGAACCGCGTCCTTGTGCATTCCAGGCCATTAGAAATGCTTCTGTACCTTAGCCTGAGTCTTCTGTACACCTAGGTGACCGCCTGCAGAGAGTTTATATGCGACCCGTAACACTGTACATTACTGCTAACACAATCCGGTGCATTTCGGCCCATTTCCCTTCTGCAGTAACCTATCAGGGTCTCCATTTTAATTTTATGATTCTATGTTGAAGTTAATAACGTTCAACAATATATTCTGATTCCTCTTCTATGTGTGTGCATGTATATGTGTGTGTGAATGTGTGTTTATATATCTGTTGTAAGTCCATTAGACTTTCTGGACTAAACTCCTCTGCCTGATCCTCTGCCTGTACAGGTTTTTCCTGCACCGTTACATCAAACAGGGTGTCAGTTCGCTGAGCATCAATCATTTGTCTTTTTAGTTCATTTCTTCTTCCTGCTGTAACTTATGACAGTGGGATCTTGTTACTACACAGTCTGGAAAATATCCTGGGTAATTTTCTTTTAACTCACCAATTCCCTAGTCTTCCCTTGGCTTCTCCACCACAAGGGGTGCCTCTCCCACCTTGCCTCCTGCTGAATCGGTCCCAAGAGCAAACTCTATTCCTAGAACTGACACTCTGTTACTCACTGTCACTGTTAATTCCCCAAACTTGATTTGGCACTCCATCCTGATGTTACACAAGGGATGCTTAATTTCTGTCCCCATTCCACAAGTTATCATGTTCTTGATTATAATGCCAGAAAGAGTGAAAAAAAACTTTAAACTCTTACTATTAGAGGGTGAGAGAAAGTGAGGGCGGCAGATGCTGGAGATGAGAGTTGAAAAGTGTGGGGCTGGAAAAGCACATCTTGTCGGCAGCATCCGAGGGGCAGGAGCGTTGACATTTCAGGCATAAATTCTTCATTAGGAAAGTGGGGCGTAAGGGAGGGGGAAGGAGATTGAGAAATAAATGGGAGGGTGGGAGGTGGAGCTGGGTGAAAGGGAGCTTGGAAGGTAATTGGTAGATGCAGGTGGGTGTGATGGTGATAGGTCGGAGAGGAGGGTGACAGGACACCTATCGGTGGTAGGACAGCTGGAACCCTCAAACTGTACAGCATCAAAGTTGACTTCACCAAATTCCAAATCTCCCCTCCACCAACCTCTCCCAGATCCAACCGTTCAACCTAGCACCGCCCTCTTGAACTGCCCTAACAGGCCATCTTCCTTTCCACCTATCGACTCCATCCTCCCCTCTGACAAATCACTATCACTTCTACCTACATCTTCTTATTTCCTTCCCAGTGACCCTCCCACCAGCCCAGCTACTACTCTCGTATTTATCTTCCAGCCCCCTTGTCCCCCCACCACGTTCTGGACGATGGGTTTCTACCTGATATGCAATTGTCCTGCTGTTCGGAAACTGCCTGATCTGTTGTGCTTTTCCGGAGCCTCACTTTTCAACTATTAGAGACTGAGCAGAGCCCGTATCTCACAAAATTATCATTTACAGATTACTTACAGTGTGGAAACAGGCCCTTCGGCCCAACAAGTCCACACCGACCCACCGAAGCGCAACCCACCCATACCCCTACATACACCCCTTACCTAACACTACGGGCAATTTAGCATGGCCAATTCACCTCCCACATCTTTGGACTGTGGGAGGAAACCGGAGCACCCGGAGGAAACCCACACAGACACGGGGAGAACGTGTAAACTCCACACAGTTAGTCGCCTGAGTCGGGAATTGAACCCGGGTCTCAGGCACTGTGAGGCAGCAGTGCTAACCACTGTGCCACCGTGCCGCCCACCATTTCTTCTCCTTCTCCCCCTGTTCTTTCTGAGTAAATTTTATCGACAGAGGCGAATTCTTTATAGAGATCAGGCACTGCCTCCATACCCAGCCCTTGCCTAGTCTGTGCAATGTCCTGCAGCTCCTCGGCTGCACTTGGGGTCTCCTTTACCAGTTTCACTAATGCCACTGGCTTAGCCTCTTCTACCGCATCTTTCCCCAAAGTGTCTTCTTTAACGCCGAGCACGGTGTGTCCCAGCTTACTGCAGTGATAACAAGATTTTCCCTGTGCCCTTCTTTAACCATCAGCACTGTAATATTATGTGTTCCACTCCCTTATAGTGAGATCACCTGAGGCCTTTCACCACCTTTCAAACTCCTTGGGCTTCTTTCTTCACCTGTGGTAAACTATTATGAGCTTTGTAATGTGTGATCTTCCCTTCTCTCAATTTCTATCCCCCACAGGATGAAATTCCTGCCAGAAGCTAAATTTCATCACATGCCACAATGCATATTTACCTGCCATTTCTGCCGCACTTTTCACTTCTTGAACTTTCTATTCATTCACATGAATTCTTACTATCTCTGCAAGTGAGTCTTTTAACTTCTCCAGCAGATTAATCTTCCTTCAAGCCTCACAGGTCTTATCCATTTTTAAGGCCATAACCCACCTATCAAAATGACTGTGGTTAATTCTTTCAAACTCAATTTAAGTTTGACCTTGTTCCGTCTCTATTTTTCCGAACTTCTGTCTATATGTTTCTAGTACCAATTCATAACGAATCAAAATAGCCAATTTGACATCTTGATAATGTCTTGATCCCTCATCTGACAGCGCTGCACATAGCTCACTAGCTGTGCCCACCAGATTAGTCTGAACTAGCATTACCCACAAGTTCACTGGACACGTCATCTGCCGAGTCATTTTTTCAAATGAAATAAAAAAACGTTTTGACATTTTTCTCACCGAAATATGACAAGTTACTAACCTAGTTGTATATATCCCTACGTTCTCCCTTCATCTCCATCCTGTTCATTTAATTTTCTTACCTAATTCCCAACTTCTGAATTTCAAATCCCCTCTCTCTTTCTTTCTCTTCTCTTTCTCTTTCGTCTCTCTCTGTTTCCGTCCCTTTATTTATCTTCTAACTCCAGTTGCCACATTTGCAATTGAAGTTTTTATAACTCTACTGCAGTTGCCTATTTCTCTGATACATCAAAGTGCTTGACCAACTCCATTACAATTTCAGCTTCCCTTTTCTCCCAGGTTAAACCCAATTCCAACCTATTTGCTAATTCTGAAAATGTCCTCCTTCTGTCTTTCTAAACTTCCTTGGAAAATTTGGGAACTTCTTTAGTAATGTTAAAAGCCATTTCCCTCACTTTTCAGTTAACCAACCACAAGTAACAAAACTAAACGAATTTTCCCAATGGTTTTATTTGAAGATCAAAGTCACTAATTGCAATGAGTTGGAATTTGCTGGGACCTGTTGTATCTCAAATCTGTTCAAGTCTGTCCAAATCCCATGCGGCAAGGCCCCAAACTGTTATGACATTAATGTCGAACCCCTCTGTTAATTAAAACCACACACCCAGAAAAGATCACCTCACATCATAATCTGTTAAAACATGAGCGACAGAGAACTCCTAAATTCCAGTAATAAACAAAAAGTAACAATTTATATGTATATAAGTTAGCTCGCTGAGCTTAAAGGTATGTTTTCAGAAGTTTCGTCACCATGACTAGGTGACATCATCAGTGAGAGTATCTGCTGAAGCGCTGGTGGTATGACCCGCCTCTCTATTTATAGGCCTTTGTTTCTTAATGTGGGTGATGTCATTTCCAGTTATTTTAACAAGAGAATGTAGACAGAATCTAAATTGATGAGTTTATTGATGGACTTCTGGTTAGAATACCATTCCTATAAGAAGATCCTTGCGTGTCTTAGTATGTGTGTGTGCTTTGTCCCAGTCAAAGTGGTGCCCTTCTTTGTCTGAATGTATGGAACAGAGTGATAGTGCGTCATGTCTTTTGGTGACTAGTTGGTGTTCATGTATCCTCGTAACACGACAACAGAACAGTTTCAATGGTGGAAAAAAGATTTTATATACACTGTATAATCAATGTGTGTGTGCAGATAAGTCGCATATGATGTATAAAATTGATATAATATTAAAACATGATTTGATCCTCTCAACGTTCCCTCCTTTTCTGGGATTCCCAACTCTAATCTCTCATTCTTACCAGGATGTGTGCTCCAAATTCTTGATTCTGGTGTCCCAACTTATTTCAGTTAATCCTCTTTCAACCGGGATTTCAATATGTTGGCCTGCTGGGTTCTTTCCAAAGCTAGTATCTGTCATATTACTGAAGATAAATATTCTGGCATCGGACTCAGCATTTGAACATATTACTCTGTTGTACATGCACTGTACAAAGGACCACAGCACACAGACATTGCCAAAACATTGGGGGATGTTCATCTATTTCTTTCGATAATGTAGTTTTCTCATTTTCCACATCTCCATATCTATATCCTCTCTCTCGTTCTGCCTTTGTAGCTGGTTAAGAATCCCACCAATTATTCTTCGTGTCCCATCTCTCAAAACTCCTTCTTTCAGTTTTCATCTCTTCAAGATGTACTGTAATTATAATGAAGCAATGTAACTACAAAGACATGCGGGCGTAGCTGGCCAGAGTTAATTGGAAGGGGAGCTGAGCAGGAAACACCATGGAGCAGCAATAGGAGGAGGTTCTGGTGATACTTCGGAAGATAATACCAGAAATGCAAACCCAAGAACATGAAACATACTCCTGGGAGGACAAGGCAGCCATGAGTGATAAGGCATCAAACCAAAAGAGAAAATATACAATGTGGTGAAGATGATTGGGAATCTAGAGAATTCATTGGCTCTGAAACTACATAACTCTGGTATCACTGACACTACAGAGCTCTTAATCATGGTCAGGGAAAGAAACAGAGGAAAATTAATCACTTTAAACACGGAAGATTGTATTTCTCAAGGAAAAAGATTCAGGTGAATTAAACATTTGAATTAAGATCAGTTAAGTACTTTTGCAGAATGTGTCAGATTGGAGGCAAGACCCGGGGAGACAGACCCTCAGCAGAATGAGAGTTTGAAATTGAAGTATTTGCACATCAGAAACCAAGTTAGGTCACTGAGTACAAGACTGATGGGTGAATGGGTCTCAGTGAGAATTGGGGAACAGACAGCAGAATTGCATTGCAGATATTGCAGTTCCAAACTGCGTATTCATGTAGTGATTTAGACCACAGCAGTGGGAGAAGCAGAACAGCATCCAACCACAACCTGTAACTTTTTGCCAGGATAACACTTCAGACTGTCATTACCATCAACAGCATCTATGGCTCAGTGACGAGTGTGGGGGAACATGTCAGAGTCAGAATCACCTGATGCTTACTCATTAAAGCTACCGGACTTGACCAACAGATCGGATCGAAGCCCTGCAGTCCTGCCACAATTAGTTATAAATGGTGATGGACGATTAAACAAATAGCTGGAGGAGAGGGCTCCACAAACATCCCCATTCTAAATAATGGAACAGACCTGCACATCAGTGTAAAAGAGAAGGATGTTTTATCTGCACCAACTTCTGCCAGAAGTGTTGAGTCGATGATACAGCTCACCCTCGCCATGATGCCCACAAAATCACAGATGCCAGTCTTCAACTAATGTGATTCGCTTCCCGTGACATGAAGAAACAGCTGAACACAATAGATATGACACAGGCAATGGGCCAGGACACCATTCCTGCGATAGGACTGAAGACTTGGGCTGCACAACAAGCCGTGTCCATGGGGGACCTTTTTCATTCCAGCTCCAACTCTGACATCTCCCTGGCAATGTGGAAAATTACTCAGCTAAGTCCCGTGCCCTAAAACGGGAATAATTACAATCTGACCATTTACCACCCCCTCAGTCCCATCACGACAGTCAAGTTAGTGGGAGTTCTTTTTGACAGAGCTGTCAAGCAGCACAGAAATACCCTGCTCAGTGTTGTCTCTGACAGGTCCCCATGTGGAGATGGTGCTGTTGTGGAAATGTCACTGGATTACTAATCCAAACCAGGCTAATGCTCTGACAGCGGGTGGAAGTTAAAGGCAATTAATAAAATATCGAGATCTAAAATCTGGGGTCAGTAACAGTGACCTTGAAGCCAATATCGATTGTAAACATAATTTCCTTCTCCAATGTACTTTTAGGAAGTGAATCTCCCATGATTTCTTGGGCTGGCCTAAAACTGACTCCAAAGACCCTGACATGTGATAAACATTTCAATGGTCTCTGAAACGGCCAATCAAGGCACTCACTTGTATCAAACTACTCCGAGGTCTGAATGGATGAAACCGGACAGAACATCCGGCCTCAGCATCAGTGTCGGAAAAGGGAATGGGAACACAGTCCTGTCGACTCTGCAGAGACCTCCTTCTTAACATCTGAGAACTTGTGACAACATTTACCGAGCTTTCCCACAGACTGCACAGAAACAGCGGGAAAGGAGTAGGTCATACAACACATTGAGCCTCCCCATTCTAGTTCATGGAAAAACATCTCCTCAATGTAATTACGCCACATGATGTACATATCCGTTAATGTGAGTAACCTTGGGAAGTTATAAAATAGGAAATGCAGTAGTACGTTTGGTCCATTGAGTTTGCTAACCAATTCCATGTAATGATGGTTGGCCCTTCATTTCCGCCCCGTACTCCTGCTTTCCCACCATCCCTTTACTGTCTCTGAATCCTTATTTATAATCAGTGTCTTGGTTTTCAGGTGCAAGCCAATTCCCCATGTTCACCAGTCAGTGAGTGCAGACATTTATTCTCATCTCATTGCAGAGTGACCTGCCTTATCTAATACTGTGGTTCCTTGTTTTAGTCATCCCAGCCAGGGGAATATCATCCCTGCTTTTAATCTGTCTCACCCTGTCAGAGTTTTGTATATTTCACTGAGATCTCCACTCATTTTCCTAAACCCCATGGAATATTGTCCCAGTCACCCCAAACTCTGCTCCCACAACGAGCCCAGCATTCCTGAGATAAGTCTGGTCATCCTTCACTGCTCTCCCTCAATGTCAGGTTTGTCCTTTATTAGGTAAGGAGACCAAGCCTGCACACAATATTGCACAATGCTCGAGATGGGATGTCTCCAAAGGCCTGTACAGCTGCAGTAAGACACCCTTACTCCGGGACTCACATCCCCCTGAAATGAAGGTCAACACACCATTTATCTTCCTCACTGCTTTCTGTTTCTGCAATATTGCTTTCAGCGGCATATGTACAAGGATATACAGATCCTTTTCCGTGTTATAGCTCCCCACTTGGTGGGTCTGTGTACACTGGTCAGCGTGTCAATGCCATGCCCAGTATTGACTGCTGGTTACAGAACTCACTGCGCTGCAGGGACCTCAGAGGTTGATGCAGAAGGAAACAACAAAAAGGAGCATATGGCCCTTTGTAAAGCAACGTATTTCAACCAATCCTTCTCAAATTGTAGAACTCCAGTTTATCATTTCCACCAAAGGGCACACCGTCACCTCTATCCACATTGTTCTCCATCTGTCACGTATTTACCCATTCACTCCATTTGTCTTAGTCTTCTTGGTGCTTTTCTACATCCTCCGCACCCACTCACAATCCCACATCCATTAGTGCTGTCAGCAGGCTGGGATGTATTGCATCTGATTCCAGCAACCAAATATTTAAAGGACATTGTGAACAGCTGGGCCCCAACCACCGATCTCTGTGA
This sequence comes from Hemiscyllium ocellatum, assembly GCF_020745735.1. Lineage (NCBI taxonomy): Eukaryota > Metazoa > Chordata > Chondrichthyes > Orectolobiformes > Hemiscylliidae > Hemiscyllium > Hemiscyllium ocellatum. The sequence continues at coordinate 1,251,556 of NW_026867474.1, forward strand.
TATCTCAGCAACAGTCCTCTGATAATTTCTATTTCTGTATTTCGTCAATCTGGGTGTCACTGGCTGGGCCAGCATTTATTGCCTGTCCCTAGTTGCTCTTGAGAAGGTGGTGGTGAGCTGCCTTGTTGAACACTGCAGTCCACCTGCTGTGGTTGACCTCCAATGCCATTAGGGAGAGAATCCCAGGATTCTGACCCAGCGACTGTGAAGGAGCTGTGATATATTTCCAAGTCAGGATGGTGAATGGCTTGGAGGGGAATCTAAAGATGATGGTATTTCCATACATCTGGAGCCCTTGTCCTTCTAGAAATAAGTGGTCGTGAGTTGGGAAGATGGTTTCTGAAGATCTTTGGTGAATCATTTCATTGCAGCATGTGGATAGTAAAACACTGCTGCTGCTGCGCGTTGATGGTGGAGCATTGTGGGTGAAGGGCCAGTCAAACTGGCTGCTTTGTCCTGGATGGTATAAAGCTTCTGGAGTGTTGTTGGGTCTGCACTCATCCAGGCAAACTGGGAGTCTTCTGTCACACTTCTGACCTATATTGTATTGACATGCATTGTAGATGATGGACAGAATTTTGGAAGTCAGGATGTGAGTTACTCGCCGCAGCATTCCTAGCTTCAGACTTGCTCTTATAGTTACAGTGTTCATGTGGGGAGACCAGTGAGTTTCTGAGCAATGATTACCCACCAGGATTTTGATACTGGGGGATTCAGTGATAGTAACACCATTGAATGCCAAGGGGCAGGTTAGATTGCATTTTATTGGTGATGGTCATGGTCTGGCATTTGTGTGGGCTGAACATTACTTGCCACTTGTCAGCCTGGATACTGTCCAGATCTTGTCGTGTTTGAACATGGACTGCTTCAGTATCTGAGGAGCCACAAATGTTGCAGAACATTGTACAATCATTGGCGAACATCCCCACTTCTGACCTTAACATGGAGGGAAGGTAATTGATGAAGCAGCCCTGAAGAAGTTTCTGTTCACTGCTCGAGGGACTCCTACAGACATGGAGCTGAGTTGACTGACCTTCATCAACCACGACCATCTTCTTACGTGTCAGGTATGATTCTAAGCAGCGGGGTGTTTGCCTCTGATACCCATTGATTCCAGTGTTGCTAAGGCCCCTTGATATCACACTTGGCTGAAGGCAGCCTTGATTTAAAGGGCTGTCACTCTCACCCCACCTCTGTAATTCAGCTCTTTTGTCCTTGTTTGAATCAAGGTAATGAGATCCGGAGCTGAGTGGTCCTGGGGGAGCCCAACCTGGTCATCATTGACCAGAGTATTGCTGAGCAGGTTGCTGCTTAAAAGCACTGAGACCTTCCACCACTTTACTGATGATCGAGAGTAGGCTGATGGAGTTGTAATTGGCCAGATTGGATTTGTTCTGCTTTTTATATACAGGAGATACTTGGGGTAATTTTCCACATAATCAGGTAAAGCCATTGCTGTAACTGTATTGAAAGAGTTTGTTTAGGGGAGTGGCAAGTTATGGAGCACAAGTTTCCAGTACTATTGCCAGAATGCTGTCAGAGTATGGACCCTTTGAGTATTCAGTATCTCCAACTCGAATTGGTTGATGACTTGTAACTGAATCGCTGAGGACCACTGGAGGAGGCTGAAATGAATCATCCACTCAACATTTCTGACTGAAGGTTGTTACGAATGCATCAGCCTTATCTTATACACTGAAGTGCTGGGCTCTTCCATCATGGAGGAAGGCGCTATTTGTGAAACCTCTTCCTCCAGTGAATTGTTTAATGGTCTCCAACGTTTCTCGACTAGATGTGGAAGGACTGCAGAGCTTGGATCTGATCCTTTGCTTATGGGATCACTTAGCTCTGTTTATCACTTACTGCTTATGCTGTTTGGTGCACACAAGTAGTCCTGTTTGGTGGCTTCACCAGGCTGACACTTCATTGTCAGGTTTGCCTGGTGCTGCTCCTGCCATCCTGCACATCCATTGAACCAATGTTGATCCTCTGGATTGATGGTAATTGTTGCGAGGGGGGTATGCCAGGTCATGAGGTTGTGTGGCTGTACAATTCTGCTCCTATAGATGAACCACAGCACCTTATGGACACCCAGACTTGAACTGTTAGATCTGTTCGAAGTCTGCCCTATTTCGCACTGTGATAGTACCACCCAAAATGGTGAATGTTATTCTCAATGTGCAGGTGTGACTTTGTCTCCACAATGACTATGCGGTGGTCACTCTTAACGATACTGTCATGGACAGATACTTCTGCAATTGGCAGTTTAGTAAGGCTGTGGTCAAGTGTATATTTTCCTCTTGTTGGTTCCTTCACTGCCTGCCGCAGAACCACTCTAGCAGTTATATCCTTGAGGACCCAGCCTTCTCGATCAATAATGCTGTAGCTGAGATACTGTTGGTGGTGAACATTGAGATACCCCACCCAGAATGCTACCCTCAGTGCTTCCTCCAAGTGTTGGTCAGCATGGAGGAGTACTGATACATCAGTTGAGAGACGCTGGTACTTGGTAATCAGCAGGAGGTTTCCTTTCCCAAATGCAAACTAATGCCATGGGATACGAAGTCACTGTTGAGGACTCCAAGAGCAATTCCCTTCTAACTGCATCCCACTGTGCCGCCACCTCTGCTGTGTCCATCCTGCTGATGAGACAGGACATATCCGGGGAAGGTGATGGGGTGTCTAGGTCATAGTCATACTCACAGAATCATACCTTACAGACAATGTCAGGCTGTTGCTTGATGAGTTTCTTTGTTTCTATTCACTGTTTAGTGCCAGCTGTCCCATTCTCGAAACATGTCCATATATTAGCCCCAATCCACTCAGATTTGATATTGCAAATTGGGCTTGGAGCTTTACCAACATTTTCCTAAAAATCAAAATGTTTTACATCCATTACTGCTCTTTCATTTGTCAGCCAGTCTGCTTCTCAAACATAATTCCCATTTCATAAATCTATGTTAGTGTTGTCTATGACTATTACATTCAGCCACAATAATTTCTGCTAAACCATTTACTTACAATGTTCTATGTTCCACGTACTCTATCATTTTCCCACACCAGACTTGGTTTTCCTTATATTATTAGAAAGTTCTGTGTAGACAGAACTGAAGTAGTGCTTCATAGTTCTGCCATTTCCCTGTTCCCCATTCTCCATTCTCTGGTTCCAAACTGTAAGGAAACTACACTTGTTTTCTCATATTTCTCACATTGACATAATTTAACAAGCTATTACAGTTCACACTTATAACCCTTATGAATATAACTCTTCAGAAACCCATCAATTCCTGCCTTAAAATGCTCCAATAATTGACCTTCCACATGGTACACTCACGGGAGCAAAGACTCTGTGCCGACAGAAGTACAGCACGATCTATATTAGTCCCACTTTCTACAGCAGTCCCATAGCCTGGAATGTTAAAACACTTCCAAGTGCTTGCCCAAGTACTTTTTAATGATTGTGAGGTTACTCGTGATAATTCCCCTCTCGGGAAGTAATCCCAGAAGCCCACACATCGACGTGAGAAAATGTTTAAATCATCTCTGAACCTCAAACTTTTCACTTTAAAAGTGTGCTCCTTTGTTCTTGACCCTCTGACTAAAAGGAACAGCTGCTGTCTATCCCCCCTGTCCGTGTCGCTTATAATCTTATCCTTCTGAAGCACTGACCCCTCAGCTTTCTCTGCTCCAAAGTAAACAACCCGAGCTTATCCAGCCTCTCTCCATAGCTGATATGCTCTACCCCAGGGGACATCCTGGTGAATCACCTCTGCACCCTCTCCAGTACAATCACATCCTTCCTGGAATGTGGCTCCCAGAGCTACATATAGTATTCCATTTTGGCCGAACCAAAGCCCTGTATAGGTCTTATATCTCCACCCTGATTAGGAAACACAATACTCAAGGTCCAATTCTTAACTAGTCCATTAACCTGCCCAGCAGAAAGTGAGGACTGCAGATGCTGGAGATCAGTGCTTAAAAAATGTGTTGCTGGAAAAGCGCAGCAGGTCAGGTAGCATCAAAGGAGCAGGAGAATCGTTGTTTCGAGCATAAGCCCTTCTTCACGAATATTTCCGAAACGTCAATTCTCCTGCTCCTTTGATGCTGCCTGGCCTGTTGCGCTTTTCCAGCAACACAATTTTAAGCATTAACCTGTCCAGTCACATTCAGGGATGTGTGGAGAAGCACAATCTGAGCTTCCCAGTGTGCTGCCATTCATTGAGTCCTCCACTGCCTGGTTCCTCCTCCCAATGTGCATCACCTCATATTTATCAAGGTTACATTGTATCTGTTATTGATCTGCCCATCTGACCATTTCATCTGCATCTTCCTGTAACTTAAGGCCTTCCTGCTCACTGCAAACCAACCGGTCAATCTTTATGTCAAATGTACACTTACTTATCACACCTCCCTGACTCTCCACCTTGCCCCCTCCACATTCACATTTGTTTTTGTTATGAATAACACAAACAATAAGGGACACATCACTAATCCCTGTGGTACACCAGGGGACACTGGTCTCCAGTCACACAAACAGCCTTCTCTCTCTACCCTCTGCCTCCTGCCACTAAGACAATTTTCGTTGTAACTTGTCAAGTTATCATTTATATTGTGAGATTTTACGTTATTTTTCAGTTTCCCAGCTGGAAATTTGTCAAAGGCTTCCCTACAAAGCTAAACTACCGACCTCCTCAAGCTAATTGAATCAAATCAATTAGATGCCACTTCCTTCTGATAAAGTCATGATGATTATCCCTGATCAGACCTTTCGACTCTTATTGGAGTTCAATTTTCTCCTTCCCTATTTTCTCCAGTGGTTTCCTTAACAGTGACCTAATACCCGCTCGTCTATTGTTCCCTGGTCTATCTCTCCCACCCGAACTGTGAAGTGGAATCGTGTTAGCAGTTCTCCAGTTCTCTGGCACCTCCTCTATGGTCAGATCCTAATTAAAATATTCAGACAGGGTCTTTCCTCCATTCACCCCAACAGCCGCCTGTGATACAACTCATTCAGACATGGAGTTAGGTCCAAATTTATACACAACAAAGCCTCAAATACTTTCTCGTATTTTACATCAATCTGTTCAAGAGTTTCCCCATCCATCTCCTTGAATTCTGTACTTGTCTTCTCCGTCTCTAAAGTAAAATAGATGTGAAGGTCTCATGTAACAGTCCATCAATGTTCTCCAGCTTGACACACAGATTGCCCCTTTGGTTTCTAATGGACACTAACTGTTTGCTGATTATTCTGCTCTACTTGTCCGTGTAGAATCTCGTGGGATTCTCCCAGATCTCACCTACTTGTACTTCTCCATGTCCCTGTTATTCAGTCCCCTCTGTGTTTCTAAGTTTCACTGCAACCACCTCTCATGTTTCAAAACTCGAGATCACAGGGTGAGTTTCCACATCAGAAAATCTTGCCGTTTTAGGGATGAATCTGAATAATACCTTTTACAGTTCCTCTGTAGTCAATATCTTATTTCTTAGATTGGGACTCCGAACAATACAAAATGCTCTCATGAACACTCGATACAACTGGTGCATGACGTCTTCTATATTCCAATTACAATCACCTGAATGTAAAACTAATTTTTTTCTTTGCTATTTTCATATGTTCTTCCTAATACCTCTCGCTTTAACCTTTCTTATGAGCTTACTTTGTGAGTTTTTAAAAAAATCTCATGAATATTCAACTCTACGTTATCCATTGGTTCTTCATTGTCTATGTCCACAAGAATCATCTTCAAACCATTCCAAAGAAAATGTTTGCCACTTCTGGTTTTCCTTTCATCGGTATATTCTCACACTCCCAAGTGATGTTATTACCTTCTACATATGTAGTCGCATGTTCTTTGTAATCGAGTCCAACAAACACCCGACTGCGGATGACAAGATGACTGCTCTGTAGTTCACTCCTCTCCATCTTCATCCTTTCTTAAACTGTTGGATAATATTTGTAACCTTTGCCTTATACAGATTGGCTAAATGACTTTCGAGAATGTGTCGGAAGGTTAAGTAAAAATCCGCGATGCAATCAACATGTCTATTGCTGCTTCCTCATAAATCCTTGTGTGAAATACATCTGGTCTGTCAGATTTAGAAATATTCAATCCAGCTTTCTTTTCAAAGATGAACGCAACATTGATAAGAATAATCTTAGACTTTACTTACACAAGTCCCATGGTCACTTGGTATTTCTGGAAGAATTTCTGGACATTCTCCCAATGAAGATAGACGCAAATAAACTGTTTCTTTTCCCTGAGATTTCTCTGTTCTCTGCAATAAACTATCCTGAACGCACACCAACTGTTCCACATTTGACCTTATTTTTATTTTTTTTATACCTTGATAGATGCTTTTTAGCAGTTTTTATGTTTTTCTTTCGTCTGCATGCTTTTTCTCTTTTCGATTTTCTTCTCAGTTTCATGGTCATTCTTTGCTGGGTCCTACATTTCTCTGAATCCACGGGATTACTACAACTTGGCATTTTTCTAAGCTGCTTCCTTTCATCTAATAGGTAGGTGAAGGTGGGGTTGAAAGTGATACTCGGAGAGGAGGGTGGACCAGATTGATAGCAAGGAAGGTGGACGCATAGGAATGTACAAAAGGGCGGTGCTGATTGGAGGGTTAGAGTGGGATAGGGTGGGGTTAGGGGAAATGGGGAAATCCACTATGATCCCCTGTGTTTGGAGGGTCCCAAGGCAGAAGAGGAGGCTTTCTTCCTGCAGGCTTCTGGTGGCTCGGGTTTGGCGATGGAGCAGCTCCAGTCCCCTCATGTCCTTGGCAGAGTGGGAATGGGAGTTAAAGTGCTCAGCCACAAGGCGATGGAATTGTTCAATGAGGCTGTCCCAGAGATGTTCTCTGAAATGTTCCACAAGTTGACCTTCTGCCTCGCCAATGTAGAGAAGATCACATTGGGTTCAATGGATGCAGTAGATGAGGCGGTCTGTCTCCCTTCATCACCTATCACATTCAACCCTACCTTCACCTACCTACCGCAATCCCTGCTAACCTCCCCCCTGCAGCACCCCCTTCTCATTTATCCCTCAGCCACCTTGGCCCATAAGCTTCATTCCTGATGAAGGGCTTATGCCCCAAACATCGATTTATCTGCTCTTAGTATGCTGCCTGGCTGTGCTTTTCCATCACCACACTCTTCGCCTCTGATCTCCAGCATCTGTAGTCCCGACTTTCTCCTCACACCTTGATGGCTTGCATGACTCATATTTATAACAGTTACTTCAAATAAAACAAAAACTGTCGTGTACTCAAACAGCATAAAAGAAAACCAGTACATTGTGATCTCTGTTCCCAAAATGTCCTTTCCTTCAAATATTTCAATTAGCTCTTCTGATCACTCAACACCAATTCCTAAATCACCTGATCTCGAGCTCAGTGCTTAACATAATGCTCGTGTAAACCATCTCACACGTGGTCTTGAAATCCATTTTTCCCAGCATTAGCATTCAATTGGGTTAACAGAGTTTAGGTATAACTTAAACAGTACATTATCACTGCAGTAGCCACGAATGTGTATATCTCATTTCCTGTTATATAACATACCCAACATTTGTATTGCAGCTTCCACTTTGATATATAACTCCTATCAATGTTTGCTCCTCCTTGCTATTTTTTTAATCTCCACCTTACTAGATTCTGTGGAATCTGAGCGATGTGGGCTCTGGGGAGATTGATGGTAGAGATCATCTCGCCACATCATTTATGATCTTCTCAAACTTTAATTACTCCAGATCTCCCGTTAGGCTGATGGAGTAGAGAAGGGCAATGATATTCCAACAATGCTCTGTATCCCCTCAGAGAGCTGAGACTGCTCTAACCTGGGTGGGAACCTTCCAACAAGCCGGTAAGGCTTTGCTGCTGCTGTACAGGCTCTTAGTGAGATCACATCTAGAGTAATGTGTACAGATTTAATCTCTTCAATGAAGAAAGGATGTTGTTATATTGGAAGCAGCTCAGAGATGGTTCCCTTAACTGATTCCTGCAATGAAGGTGCTAGCTTATAATGAAATGATGATCAGGTTGACCCAGTAGCCATTGGAGTTTACAAAGATTCAAGATGATCTTATTTGAACATAAATGGCAGAAGGAGTGAAGGAGTGAAGTGAATTACACAGATAGTGGAGGAATCCGTTCCGTTCTCCAACCTGTTACACAGGAACAGCAGGAGGATATTCAGACCTTCGACCCTGTTACACCAAAACAGGATGAGGCTATTCAGCCCCTGGAGCCTGATATACATTTAGAGAAGGAGGCCAATCAGCCAGTCGAGCCTATAACAGTAGGCCATGCTGCACCAGTATCCTGTTAAACAGCAACAGGATCAGTCCATTCAGCCTCCTCAAGTCTGTAACATAGGAACTGGAAGAGGTCACACAGTGACTGGAGATTGTTACACTGGGATAACAGGAGGTCATTCAGACCCACCGAGCCAATTGCAAGGGAATTGGATAAGGATTAAAAACTATCTGACACTTCTTTCATGAGAAAGGAAGAGGCAATTTAGACATGTGTCTGTTGTGTGGGAAGAAGAGAAGACCAATCAATCCCTCGGTCCCATCTCCGGGATACATGAGGAGACCGTTCAGTATTTCCACCTGTTATAGAGAAGTATGAGAAGACCCATCAGCCCCTCAAAATGTTACACAGCAACAGTAAGATTCCATAATCTCCCAATCCTCTAAAGCATCAACAGGAGGATGTCATTCTGGCCTTGGAGATGGTAACATGTGAACACCAGAAAGACGTCAGCCCATCGATTTTGTACACCAGCAGGATGATGAGTCCATTCAGCCACACGTGGCTCTTACACAGCATTTGGACTAAATCTCTTAAAAACGTGTGCCTTTTAAACAGGAATTCAAAGAAAACATAAAGCTTTTCGAAAGGGAAGAACTTGTAATAATAGTATACATTAGGGACGAAAGTGTAAGAATAAACTATTGTAATTTAAGGCAAATTGTTAGAGTCCATTGTTCAGGATATTTGCAAAGTTAAACCACAATTTGTGGGCGGCACGGTGGCACAGTGGTTAGCACTGCTGCCTCACAGCACCTGAGACCCGGGTTCAATTCCCGACTCAGGTGACTGACTGTGTGGAGTTTGCACGTTCTCCCCGTGTCTGCGTGGGTTTCCTCCGGGTGCTCCGGTTTCCTCCCACAGTCCAAAGATGTGCGGGTCAGGTGAATTGGCCATGCTAAATTGCCCGTAGTGTTAGGTAAGGGATAAATGTAGGGGTATGGGTGGGTTTCGCTTCGGCGGGTCGGTGTGGACTTGTTGGGCCGAAGGGCCTGTTTCCACACTGTAAGTCTAATCTAATCTAATCTAATCTAATCCATCAGAGTCAACATGGTTTCCCGAAGGCTAAACCGTGTCTGAATTGTTTGCTTGAGTTATTTGAAGATGTCACAAACAAGGTGGGTCGTGGGAATCCTGGAGATCGAACATATCTGGCCTTCCTGAAGGCATTGGATGTGTCGCTTCTCCAAAGAGTAAGTGGTAAGATCAGACAACATGGGTCTAGGAGTAATTTATTAGCTTGGATGGAGGATTGGTTAACCAACAAAATGGAGTCAGATGGAATAAATGTATAATTTTCTTTTGGCAAATGCAATTTGTGGGGTGACATTGATTTCAGGACTCATGCCTCAACCATTTGCGATCGATGGAATGACTGTACTCTGTTGATGGGATGGAAAATACGATGCCACATTTTCAGATGACACTAACATCGGTGGGAAATTACTTCAGAATGATGATGCAAGAAATTTTAAAACTATGTGGTAGGTAGGGTGAATGGGCCAACATTTAGCAAGGAAAATTAAAGTGAAGAAATATGGGGCTTTTAGGGTGAATGTTTGCTCGCTGATCTGTGGGTTTGATATCCAGACATTTCGTTACCTGGCGAGGTAACATCATCAGTGGCAACCTCCAAGTGAAGCGAAGCTGTTGTCTCCTGCTTTCTATTTATATTTTTCTCCTGGATGGGGTTCCTGGGGTTTGTGGTGATGTCATTTCCTGTTCGTTTTCTGAGAGATTGATCGATGGCACCTAAATCTATATGTTTGTTTCTGGCGTTGTATTTTGAGTGCCACCACAAAGAAAAACCACCATTTCGACTGGGACAACACATCTATCCTGGGACAGGCTAAACAAAGACATGCCAGAGAATTCCTAGAGGCCTGGCACTCCAACCACAACGACATAAACAAACACATAGATCTAGTTGCCATCTATCAACTCCTCAGAAAACGAACCGGAAATGACATCACCACAAACCTCAGGAACCCCATCCAGGAGAAAGATAGAAATAGAAAGCAGGAGACAACATCTTCGCTTCACTTGGAGGTCGCCACCATTGATGTTATCTAGCCAGGTAATGAAACGTCTGGATATCACTCCTACAACTCAGCGAGCAAACCAACATCCTAAACCTCAACCTGAGCTACAAACCTTCACAAACCTTGCAAAAGCCATGAGCGCAACATACTACAACTTGCCCGTAGATGGGAAAGGAATGCCATCCGAGAGAGTTCTACACGCGAACAACTGTACTTCCTGCATGAATGTTTAAGAAAACAACTACTGCCAAAATGTCTGCAATATAAACGCCGATAAAAACACCTCAAGCCAAAAGTTTAACAGAACAAAACGGCCGCAGAATGCTCCGAGAATTAATCAATGATGCCCACCACAGACTCTGAAAATACAAACGGGAAATTGCGCGCCAAAAGCCGTTATTCAAACAAGCAACAAACCAAGTATGGTCAGACGTGATAGAACAAGCCATCAACACCAAACACCGACAAAGACAGATAAAGAAAAATCGGGACGTGAAGAAAAAACTGGACAAACTCACAAAAAAACCACAAAACCGATAAGACAGGGGCATGGATAAAGAACTTATCAGACCGGACCCTATCAGACACAGAAAAAGCGGGACTAGTCAAAGGATTAAATTTCAATTACCGAGCCGCTGACAAGAAGGAATTACTTGCGGCATTAGAAACCACATTGAAGGGCAACAATCTCATGGAAGAAACACAACAAACGAACAGACAGACAGTTGCACCTATTCTCAGCCGAAAGAGGGAAGGAAACAAACTGACCACACAAGAAAATAAAGCCCTAGAAAACCTCAAAAAAGACAAAGACATCATTATGTTACCTGAAGACAAAGGTCAGCTCACAGTCATCCTGAACAGAAGGGACTATATAGAAAAAGCTAATGCACTACTCGCAGGCACCTACACCTACCAACAGGTGGCGCTTGACCCGACCACACAACTAGCAAACAAAATTACTTATCTCCTAAGAAAATTACACAATTCCGGACAATTGAACAAGACAGAATTCCAGAAAATGAAATCCAATGGGACCAGCACCCCACAATTCTATGGACTACCAAGAATCCATAAACCAGGAGCCCCCCCTCAGACCTATAGTCGCACTACCCGGAACAGCAATTTACAGACTAGCCAAAGAACTACACGCAAGACTAAAATACCTAGTAGAAGAGTCACAACACTCCATCCACTCCACCCAGGAAGTCCTAAAAATCATCAAAACGCCAACATAGAGGAAGAGGAAGCAATGATCTCATTCGACATAACAGCACTGTTCACCTCCTTTAACATCGACCTGGCAACGGAAACACTTACCATACTTTTAGAAGAGACCACCACACACACACCAACCACCATCAATCACATTACCAACGGAAACATCATGAAGCTAGTGGACCTGCGCCTCACCACCCACTTCACCTTCAAAAACATAGTCTACAAGCAAACCAATGACACACCCATGGGATCTCCACTTTATCAGGATTCATAACAGAAGCGGTAATGCAAGGACTAGAACAAACAGCCCTACCAATCATCAAACCAAAGATCTGGGTTCGCTACGTAGATGACACTTTTGGCATCACAAATGAAACAAGATAGAAGAGACATTTAACATCATCAACAACACTCTCACAGGCATAAAGTTCACCAAGGAGGAAGAAACCGACAACAAACTCGCATTCCTGGACGTCACAGTCGAAAGAAAGGACAATGGAGAACTATGAACCTGCATATAGAGAAAACCGACAAACACTGACCGAATACTTAACTACACCATCACACCAACACACACAAACGAAGCTCTATCAGGACACTATTCCTACGAGCCACCACACACTGTAGCTCAGACGAGATACACAAAACAGCGGAGAACCACCTATATGACGTATTCAAGACGAACAGATACTCAAGAAATACAGTGCGCAGATTCCTCAAGGACAAACCACGACAATCAGACCAAACACAGCCAGAAACCCTAACCACCTTACCATACATCAAAGAAGTTTCAGAAATGACAGCCAGACTACTGAGACTCATCGGAATCCTAGTAGCACACAAACCCACCAACACTCTAAAACAAAAACTAACAAACTTAAAAGACACAGTACAACCCATGGACAAAACCAATGACATCTACAAAATTCCATGCAAAGACTGCCACAAACACTACATAGGACAAACAGGAAGAAAGTTAACCACCAGGATACACGAACACCAGCTAGCCACAAAAAGACACGACCCTCTCTCCCTTGTAGCCCTATACACGGATGAAAAAATCTACCATTTTGACTGGGACAACACATCTATCCTGGGACAGGCTCAGCAAAGGCATGCCAGAGAATTCCTAGAGGCCTGGCACTCCAACCACAACGCCATAAACAACACATAGATCTAGATACCATCAATCAACTCCTCAGAAAACGAAACGGAAATGACATCACCACAAACCCCAGACACCACATCCAGGAGAAAGATATAAATAGAAAGCAGGAGACAACAGTTTCGCTTCACTTGGAATTCGCCACTGATGATGTTACCTAGCCAGGTAACGAAACATCTGGATATCAAAACTACAACTCAAGGAGCAAACATACACCCCAAATCTCAACCTGAAATACAAACCTTCACAAACCTTGAGAAAAAAAAATGGGGCTATTCAAGTTGGCCAGTATTAATGGAGAGACAAATTATTATCTAAATGGCGAGAAAGTTCAAAGTGCTTAGGTGCAGAGGGATCTGGGTGTCTGCTTGCATATCACAGAAAACCTGCATGTGGGTACTGCAAGTAATGAGAAATGCAAGCATAATTTCAGTGTTTACTTATAAAAGGATAGAGTAGGGAGTGTTGGTGTAGCTATGCAAGGCATTAGTGAGGCTGCAACTGGAGTACAGTTTGGGTGTCCTGCAGAATGAGGTATTTACACTGTAGGCAATTCAGAAGAGCTTCATTAGATTGATTCCATATTTGAAGTGTTTGTCTTATGAAGGGAAATTGAGCAGTTTAGGCCTATACTCTCGAGTTTTATAAGATGAAAGGAAATCTCATTGAGTTCTGTAAAATTCGAAAAGTAATTGAAAGTGTAGATGTGGGTGGATTTTTTTTTCATGTGGCACAATTTACGACAAGAGACTAGAGTGTTAGGATGGAGAGATGGCACAAAAAGGGAATAGATGCCGAGTTGACATCAGCCTCATCGAGCGGTTGGATTCCTCGCGAATGCTCATTGTTCTTATTCAACTCTTCAACTGTGTTGCATAGGAATGAGGGAGGATTGGGTATCATACAGACAGCTGGCACTCAGGATAAATCAGTTAGAGAGATCGTAACCAGTCACGCCACACAGTGACCAGCGCTGGGTTCTCAACTATTTACATTCTATATTAATGATCAGGAAGATGGGACAGATATACAGATGCTGCGTTTGGTGATGTCGCTGTGATAAGCAAGAGATTAAATTATCAAGAGAGGGTGGAGAGTCTGCAAATAGATTCAGAGAGGTAAAGACAATTGATAATAGTTTGTCAGGTGGAATCTAACATGATATAACCTGTAATTTCATTTACAGAAATAATGGAAGGCAGTATGTTACTGAAATGGAGAGGGATTACAGGACTTAGTAATACTGTGTACTGGGGGCGTTCATTCAGACCCGTTCAGAAATGGGAGGTTTTGCTCCATCCCTGTTTGTCAGCTCCCAGACACTCCAAGTGACCCCATTGCTCTCCGTACACATGGAATATTTTGATGTGGTTGATTGATGGTGGGGATGGTGTTTTGAAACCTGCATCAAGAGGACGTCCTTTATCCAAGATATATTCATTTCTTTCCACGTGGAGACCCAATGACGATGAAAATGGCTGACTGCTTCTGAATGAAGCGGCCATGACTGCTGCCAGGACAGTGGGTATTCACCAACAAGGTGTACTGTGCATGCGTTACATTTATAGAGAGAGAAATCCTTCAGTTCCTCTACCTCTCCCCATTGACATGGGTACTCTGCAGATTCACTGTCCACCATCGGAAATCTCACTATACCGGATATACCCGGCAGCTCCCTGCTGTGGGAGAAACAATGTATTTACCTCATCCACCACGTATATCCTCCATCACCGAATGGTGACATTGATGTTGAGATATTGGGAATACCCACTGTCCTGGCAGCAGTCATGGCCGCTTCATTCAGAAGCAGTCAGCCATTTTCATCGTGTATATATATATATATATATATATATATAACATTGACTCTGAGCATACAAATGTTCACAACTATTTCTATTTCAGTCATTTTACTCCTGCCACAGAATGCCTTTGTCTTTCTTCATCCAAGTCTCCACAAGGTGTCAAAATTTAGATTTACTCGCCCTGTCATCTGTATAGTTTCAAATTGAATGGTAGCAGTAATAAGTTCAATCGAAACAGGCTGTTTTTTTTTCTCCCTAAACGGCTCCAAAAACTTTAAGGGGTCACGATCAGTGAAAAAGATGTGTCTCATTTATGTCATTCGCAATTTAAATGCTGAAATGTTGTAACGCCAACACCAAGCTGAAGGCCTCATTCCCCATTGTGGAATAAATCTGTTGATGTTTCCACTGGACTCTCCAACCACACGTTACATAATGGAGAACTTCTCATCTTTTCAATAGTCCTTCTGAATGACATAGCTCCCCATGTCCCAGCATCAAAGAATGATATGTTTCCGTCCCTCTTAATGCTCTAACCTCTTTACCTGCTACTACTGGTCTATGCCCAGTAAACCTTACTCTCACAGGCAAATGTTTTAAGAAGATCTCTCACATTCTTTAATCTCTCACAAAAACCAAACTTTGATTTCTGAACTCAATCAGCATCATCAGCCATTTCAGCTTCTCATCTTGCCATTTTAACTCTCAGTTATTCCACACGAGTTCTCAGGACTGCAGGAAGTGAATTGTTGAACTTCCCCAAAATAAGAATCTCTCTAAGAGTGCCATAGTTTTGCTCAGTTTTTAATACTCTTACCAACCTTTCAAAATTACTTTATTTGATACTTTCAAACTCAATGCGCGTTTAACCAGAGACCCTTTTTTAGATTCCTGAAATGCTGTCTGTCGTCTTCTGGTCCAAGCTCATATACACTTCAGTTGGCATACTGGCCACTCCATACTGGCCAGATACCTCATCCGATAGGGAAGCAAATACCTATCAGCCTTGTTTGGATCAACTAAATCCACATGGTCACTGGTGTCTGCATTTGCTTAGCCACTTCTCAAACGAAATTCAAAAGGCTTCCCCATCCTTCTCATCAAATTTAGAGAATGCCTGGATGCATTTAAACAGATCCCCATTAGGTCATTGGTTACAATAGGGCTGCTCAACCTCACTAACCTCATCATCCCACCGACCGTCTATCTTCATCTCCGCCCTTCTGTCAACTTTCCTCGCTAATTGCTAACTATTTAAGTTGAAACTCTCTGCTTCTCTTCTGTCCTTTTCTCTCTTTCTTCTTCATTTCCCTTTCTTTTATTTCTACTTTTCATCATAATTCAAACTGTTTCAATTCCTTCTCATGTTCAAAGTGCCTCATTTGAAATTGAATTCCAGCCATTTCCAAAGAGTCTGATGGCAGTTCCACCAAATGTAATTGCCGAGCTATCGCTGTAATTATCTCTCATTTTCCCACAGAGAATCGCAACCCCATCTCCACCTTGCCTGTCAATTCCTACAGTTTTGCCTTCATTACCTTTTGTAAAACCCCCAACTTCACTTTTCCACACCCAGAGAACTCTTGGTGACTGAATCCTTATACACAAAATACCAACCGAATTCAACATCGGGAAAAAAGACAATAACAACCTCCATGCGCGACCTTTGAACCCAATAGTCTCCTGGTGCATACTCTCCAGTGTCTGCGTGAGCTTATTCTGGATGCTTTGGTTTCCTCCCACAATCCAAAGATGTGCATGTCAGGTATTTTGGCCATGATAAATTGTTCATAGTTTTCAGCGATGTGTGGGTTAGGTGCCTTAGTCGGGATAAATGTGTAATAATAGGGTAAAGGAATGGGTCTGTGTAGGTACTCCTCGTAGGGTCGGTGTAAACATGTTGGGTCGAATGGCCTGTTTGCAAATTCTAAACCCAAATTGGTATTATCGACTTAGAACCAGACAAGAGACCCCAGTTTGTTATAGACCAACCAGACCGCCTCAAACTATTTTAAGAAGGGAGCTTGGATGTCAACCTTTTCTTATTTTAAAGGTAGATGTGAAGTGGGAGTTCCAGATGTGATGCTACTCGTCAAACCACTCACCATTAAGTAAAACGCAATATATTTAAACACTGTAATGAAAATCCAGACAAAATGAAGAGGAATTTAGAATAATTTAACTATTGGAAATCTTAACTGAATAATGGATACAGAACATTCTCAAAATGAACTGTTCCAATATACTAACATCACCTAAACGCACCCCTTGGTAAAAAGGAACATTCAGACATGTGTTCTTGCATACGGTTCTCCAATCCAGGAGGAAACAGCATCAAGTGAGGTTCCAGAGAGAATAGCAGCTCGGGATAATTTACTGAAACTTACAAACCTTCTGGGACCCCAAGCACCTGGTGATTGTTGTAGCTACAATAAAAAGAAACCTAGAAAGCCTGGTCTGTGCCAGCTGGCCATTGTCACTACTATATTTTTTTTAAAAACCCTAAAAGCCCCATAATTTATTTGCTTGAGCCGTTTTCAGTAGGCAGTTTGGCCTTTAAGACCTCGTGCTAAAAAAAAGTATAAAATAACCTTTTATTTTAAAAGGTGACAGCATTATCAGGCAATTTAGATGTCTGGTCCTTTACTCAGTGGGCTTCCTCGTGTTACTGATCGCAAGGTCACCTGAGGGGGACAGCCACAGGTACTGACCAAGTTACAAGGATGTTTCTCATAACATCATATGGGACATACCAGGAAGTGAACAACAGCTTATCACACCCCATTTCATTATTTCTGAGCTACACAATGCCAGCAGTCGATACACTAGGGAGCCAAAACCCAAGGCCAGGGAAAGATACAAAGGGACAGAGAGATTCACATTAAAGACTGAAATAGACAGTTAATTAACTAAAAAGATGTTGTGGAAATATGGGGAAAAAGTCAGGGCAGTGGGACTAATTGGAGAAGTAAGTTCTTCGTGAGTAAAATTACAAGAATGAGAACATTCAATAAAGGCATTGCCAGATTAAATGAAATGGTTTGTTACATCAAATTCTGAGTCTGCTTCACAGAACACCACAAACAACATTAACTGGGACAAGATGACAGCCCCGTATGGAGAGCTGTGCAGATCATGCTCGCGTGTTGCTCAGTAAACTGCACTATCTGCCCAGTATGAGAGTATTGCAAACTTTACTATCATATGTTAACTATATTCACATCAGGTTACTGCCTACAGTGGGAAGGTTTGCTCTCTCTGCTTGTGTGTGTGTGTGTTCATCAGAGAGAGAGAGAGAGAGAGAGTGCATCTGTGCGCGTGATTGACGTGGTTAAATGAGAAACTCATTGTCTGAGAAAGAATGCACATGAAGAAAACAATTTTAAATACGAACAACTGGCAGGCTTTTTGTTAATCAACAGAGAGAACGAGAGAAGTTTCATGGACAGATAAGATAAAGTGTTTGAGAATGTCAAAATAAAGGCATTGCCAGACACAACAGCAATATACGTCAGCGTGCATGAATGACAGATGGATGGGAGTGTGGCGTGAGTTTGAATCAGGTTTGTTTGGGCAGGTTTGAAGCCGGGAGCATCAGCAGCAGATTCTTGCCTTCATTAAGACTGTATTTCATATCTCAAGATTCAAACAGCAGATGGAATAAACCAGTGAGACATATTCTGGAGTGGTGAGTATTTCAAGTTAGAAATGGTCAAGGAATGGTGTCAAGAATCAGCTCAGTGTCAAAGGGATCTCCCACATTTGTGACGTGTCTGCTTCTGCTGCAGATATTGTCCAGGGATGGGATGGAAACAGTAGAGGAAGTGGAGTTTGGAACCAGAACAGTAGACAATGACCTCCATGCTCTTAACAGCAAAGGCAATGATGTAATGAATTGTGGTTCTTCCCTGAAACAGAATAGGTCAACATAGAGACCCGGAATAACACTGCCAGAGCAGAGAGCGAGACAGTAATTGAACACCTTCATTGATGTCAGTTAGTAGTGGTCTGTAAAGTGAATATCTGAATTGAGAGATTCCACAGGAACAATAATTTTGGCAAGAAGTGTAGACTATATGAAATAACAGTAATACAGTCATAACTGGTTTATAGAAAACAAAATCTGGACAGTGACACTCACCAGGAACACCAACGATAGCCAGGAAGGGATAATAGAAATATCGAAAAATGAGAAGAGCGTAATAGATCTGCGATGATAATGACAACCAATTAAATGCAGAAAGATACCAAACATAATATGATAACCTCCTGTCTATTGTTGACATATTCCTGTCTAATGTTCTCAGATTAAGATCCATTGTTGGAATATTCCAGTTTAATGTTCCCAGATTCTGATCCATTGTTGGAACATTCCTGTCTAATGTTCTCTCCTAAGAGTCTGATCTCTCCTCCCCCACTCTCTGGATCTGCTGATCCCCGGCAGTGCTGTCAGTGATGCTCCCGCTCATGTTCTGGATTGACACATTGTACGGAGGCCATTTATCATTAAAAGATGGAAACCCTCCACTGGGATAATTAGAATCCATGGAGGTTGGCATTAGTCACAGTCACTGAACAAACAGACTCAGTTAACCAGTTCCATACATCATTTTTCATTTACTGGTTTTGGATGGAATAGTTGAGCGTTGCTGAGGGATGGACCATAAATCTTTCAAACTTTTTAATCTTTTTTTCCTTGTATATGAGAATATTAACAGAACACTGCAGCAGTATATATATGTCCCACTCTGTTTATGAAAGGAGTCAGTTATATAAAAAAAAGATCGGGGGCTGCATAAAAAGAAGTCGGGTAGGCAAGTTTCTAGATACCCGAACACAATGTATGACACTTATTGAACAGTGAGACGCTACTCATGGTTTTAATGCCGTGTTATCAAATCCGTTCATAAACTTGAGACAGAGCATTGAGACTGATGCTCAGGAACTGGCTAAAACAATTCTGATCCTATGGGCCTCTTACAGAGGGATAAGAGAAAGCCATTCAGCCCGTATGAGTCTGTTGCTACTTGAAAAGGTGGAAAACTGGAATATTGGCACATTTTGCCAACAGAATCATTCAAAACAAAGTGATGTGTCACTGCAGCTGTATGAGGTGTTACTGAGAGGGCACCTGGAGTACATTGTGTTCGCTGTGTTTCTGTAACTGAGAATGGTTGGACCACCATTAGATACAGTTTACCGGCAGTGCGTAATCCACGGGTTGCTGTGTCATTTGATGTCTCAGGTCTGTTACACAGGGACAGGAGGATGCCATGAAGTCTCTTGAGTTTATTTCAGATGGACATGAGGTGGTCATTCAGCCTCTCGAACCTGTTCCAGAGGGGCAGGAAGTGTTTATTTAACTTTCAAATCTGTTACACATAAATATTAGTTTCAAACTAGTTGTGGAATAGGAACGACCTGATGTAAACATTAAAGTTCCTACTTTGAATAAGGTCAATTTTGAAAGTGTTAGGTGAGCCCTGTGAAAGGCTGATTGGGATACCCTATTCGCAGGTAAAGGGATGGTTGGAAAATGCAAGGCGATTACAACTTGGTGTCAGAGAGTCCAGAGCCATCGTGTTCCTATTAGTGAGATGGGCAAGGCTGGTGGGTGCAGGGAGTGCTGGATGGCTAGATATATTGATGCTCTGGTCAAGATAAGAAAGGAGGCATATGTCAGGTAAACAGAGCTGAGATCAAGTGAGTCTCGAGAGGGGTATAAGGGAAGTAAGTGCATAGTCAATGGGGAACTCCAGCCAGAAAAATATGGACATGAGATGGCTTTAGAAATAGGGTTAACGAGGCATTGAAGCAACTGTATACGTCCTTTAATGGCAAAATATTAACTAGGGAGAGAATAGGGCACCTTACAGGTCAGTCAGGCTACCTATGTGTGTAACCATAGGAGATGGAAGGGTTACTAAACAAGTATTTCTCCTCAGTATTTAATGTAGAGGAGCTTACAACAGTGAGAGAAGGAAGAAATATAGAGTGATATCTTGAATAGTATCTATATTACAAGGAGATATCGAACATTTTAAAACATACAAAGGTGAACAAATCCCTGTGACCTGATCAGTTGTATCCCAGAAGTTTATGGGAAGCTCGAAAAGAGATTGCTCAAGTCTTTTGCTGATATATCTGTATTATTGATTTACACTGGTGAGGCGTCAAAAGACTGGAGGGCTGCTAACATAGTGTCATTATTTATGAAAGTAAGGAAAATACAGCTAACTATAGATTGGTGAGCCTGACGTCAATGGTGACTAAATTGTTGGCGGGGGGGGCGGGGGGGTGGTTGATTTAAAGGGTGTATATGCATTTGGAAAGACAAGGACTGAGAGGGCTTTGTACATTGGAGATCACGTCTCACTGACTGGGTGGAATTTTTTGAGGAAGTGAAGAAGATGATTGATGATGGCAGGACAGTGGATGTTATCTTTATGCAATTCAGTAAGAAAACCAAAATGTTCTACATGGTAGGCTAGTTATCAAGGTTAGACTGCCTGGAATCCTGGAGAGCTTGTCATTTAGGTCCAATTTGTTCTTGAATATTGGAGATAGGGCGTGACAGTGGACGTTTGTTCATTGACCTTGGAGACCTGTGACTAGTGGCGTGCCACAAAGATCAATAGTGAGTCTTTTGTTACTTATGCAAATCATTTGTACTTGAGTAAGTGAAGTATGGTCAGTAAGTTTGTAGATAATTCCAATTTTGGTGGTAACGTCGACAGTGAAGAATAATGTCTCAGAATATAATGAGACGTTGATTAGGTGAGCCGAGGAGTGGCAGATGGAGTTTATTTTAGATAAATGTGAGGTGTTGCATTTTGGCAAGAAATATCAGAGTAAGAAATGTAGGTAGGTTCCTGTTGAAAGTTGCCAATCAAGGATAACTCCATAGAAATTATGGAATCCCTACAGTGAGGAAACAGGCTATTCGACCCATCGAGGCCACACCGACCCTCTCAACAGTATCCCACTGGACAAACCCCTATCCTATCCCTCTGAGCCAGCATTTCCCATGGCCAATCCATCTCGCCCACACATCCCAGGGTACCATGCACAATTTAGGATGGTCAATCTACCCTTACCTGTATATCTTTATACTGTCAGAGGACAACATAGTACCCGAAGGAAACTCACACAGACACGGGGAGAATGTACGACCACACAGTCAGTCATTCACGGATGGAATTAAACCCAGATCGCTGTACTGTGAGGCACCTTGTGGTGCAAGTTCTCAGTTCCTTGAAAGTGCCGTCACAGGTAGACAACACAGTGAAGAAGCCACTTGGTGATCTTCCCTTTATTGGTGTGTGCTTTGACTCTAAGCATTTGCATGACGTGTTGGATCTGTACAGGATATTTGGCCACTTTTGTAATATTGCTTTTAATTCTGGGCTCCCTGCTGTCGGGGAGATATTGTCAACCTTGAAAGGGTGCAGAAGAGATTTAAAAGAATGTTGCAGGTGTTGGAGGGTTACAGTTACAGGGAGAGTTTGAATAGGCTGGGGCTGTTTTCAAGTATTGAGCCTGAGGGGTGACGTTAAAGAGGTTTATAAAATCATGAGGATCATAGATAAGGTAAACAGTCAATGTGTTTTCACAGGATAGACGAGTCCAAATATAGATAACAAAGGTTTAAGGTGAGAGGAGAAAGATTTAAAAAGTGATGCTAAAACAACATTTTCACACAGACACTTCTGTGTGAACGGATTGAACAGCCAAAAGAGGTAGTGGAGGCAGGTACAGTTACACCTTTAAAATAGCATTTGGATGGATACACGCATGGGAAGTGTTCAGAGGGAGATGGGCCAACTGCTGGCAAGGGGGAACGAGATTAATTTAGGATATTTGGTCTGTATGGATGACCAGACCGCAGGATCTTTTTCCGTGCTGTACATCTCTGAGAGTCTATTGACTCTTGAGAGTTTAACATGGGAACAGGAGGAGGTTATTCAGCTTCTGAATACTGTCAGTCAGCTTGTTTGTTCAATTACTGACAGTCAAATACAAAAATAAATCATTCAGATTTTGATGGTGTTTTACAGAAACAGGAGAAGGGCTTTTACTCAAGAAAAGCGGTAAAGAATGAGAAGAGGCTTCAGTCCCTCAACTCCATTCCACAGAAGCAGCAGTTGAGCACAGAGCTATTGGAGCCTGTTACTCTGGAGCAGGAGGAGGACATCTACTTTCACAAAACTTGGATTAAGCGACAGTCACTCAACTGCTCGAGACTGGGACACAGGAACACGACGCAGTCACTCAACTGCTCGAGACTGGGACACAGGAACACGACGCAGTCACTCAACTGCTCGAGACTGGGACACAGCAACAGGAGGCCTCACTCAACTGCTCGAGACTGGGACACAGCAACAGGAGGCAGTCACTCAACTGCTCGAGACTGGGACACAGGAACAGGAGGCAGTCACTCAACTGCTCGAGACTGGGACACAGCAACAGGAGGCAGTCACTCAACTGCTCGAGACTGGGACACAGGAACACGACGCAGTCACTCAACTGCTCGAGACTGGGACACAGGAACAGGAGGCAGTCACTCAACTGCTCGAGACTGGGACACAGGAACAGGAGGGAGTCATTCAACTGCTCGAGACTGGGACACAGGAACAGGAGGCAGTCACTCAACTGCTCGAGACTGGGACACAGGAACAGGAGGGAGTCACTCAACTGTTCGAGACTGGGACACAGGAACAGGAGGGAGTCATTCAACTGCTCGAGACTGGGACACAGGAACAGGAGGGAGTCATTCAACTGTTCGAGACTGGGACACAGGAACAGGAGGGTGTCACTCAACCGCTTGAGACTGGGACACAGGAACAGGAGGGAGTCACTCAACTGTTCGAGACTGGGACACAGGAACAGGAGGGAGACATTCAACTGTTCGAGACTGGGACACAGGAACAGGAGGGAGTCACTCAACTGCTCGAGACTGGGACACAGGAACAGAAAGCAGTCATTCAACTGCTCCAGACTGGGACACAGGGTCCAATCACAAGAATGAAAACAAATAATAAAGGTATTGCCAGATGTTTAGCTCTCTCACATTCGCAATCCAACTCACATAACCACTCCATCCATTATATGTTCAGGATGGAGCACTGTGTAGATCCGGCTAGCGTACTGCTGAATGCAACCCAGCAATATCCAGAATGGAACTCTGTGCAGCCCACACCAATGCTCGATCGATAATCATGGGCTAAATTTCCAGAGTGGGGGGCTGTGCAGACCGCACTGGTTCATTCATATATAAACCCAGACTTTTACATTGTTCGGTAACACTGTGTTAGATTGCAGCCCAGTGTGGGGAAACTTGCAAACAATGTTGAAAGTGACAGGATGTGCAGCTCCCATCCATTTACAGCTCCATATCTCCACTGTACCTTGACAAGGGGGTGCCATGATGTGAAAATCACTGCGATGGAGAGATGTAAATGGAAACAGTTTAAATACCAATAGTACTGATTAAGGCGAGTATCACACCAGTATTTAAAGTTGAAATGACTGAGATAATATCCAATGAGGTTTTGTAAATGGTGCAAAGTAGTTAGAGGGGGATGGTAATGTTATAGTGGTTGCACTATTAGCCTCCAAATCATCAATAGGAATTAGAGGAAGAAATATACAGGGAGACTGGGGAGAGTTGCAGGAGTAACAGGATTGTAATAATTTCAATTGTAATGATTTCAATTTTCCGAACATAGACTGGGACTTCCAGATGGTTAAGAACTTAGATGGAACGTGATTCGTTAAGTGTGTTCAGGAAAGTTTCCACAATCAATATACAGAATAACCTACTCGGGAAGGGACAAATTCGACCTACTGTTGGGAAATAGGGCAGGATAGGTGAAGGAGATAAAGTGGAGGAGCATTTTGAGAAAAGTGATTAGAGTTGTATTAATTTTAAAATAGTTATGGGAGGGACAAAATTGGTCCACAGATTCAACTTCTGAATTGGGGCAAGGCGTATGTTGTTGGAATTAGACAGGGGATTGCAGGGGATGATTGGAGTCGTTTGTTTCGAGGTAAAAGGATTTCGGGCAAGTGGGAGGGCTTTAAAAGTGAGAGAGCTCAAGTTCAATGTTTCCATTTTCCTGTGAGGGTGAAGGCAAAGTGAGACTGGAAGAGATAAACCTGGATGTCAAGAGATATTGAGGCTCTGACCAGAAAAAATGGAGGCGTGGCTCAGGTTCAGGCAGCTCGGATCAAGGGAATCCCTGGAGGTATACAGGGGATAGAGGAGTTAGTGAAGAAGGAAATCAGCAAGGCGAAAGGGGATATGGTATAGCCTTGGCTGAGAAATTTAGAGTGAATCCAAATTCAGTACAGTAAAGATAAAGAACAACTAGGGAGAGAATAGGATGCTTTAAAATCCAAAATAGGCATGCATGTGTAAAACCTCAAGAGATTGTTGAATTCCTCAATTTCCCCTCTGTGTTTACCATGATGAAAGACATGAAGACCTGTGACCTTTAGGAGGTTAGTTGTCAAATCTTGGTACTGTCCATATCACAGTAGAATTGCTGTTGGATATATTAGAATGCACAAAGTCAGACAAATCTTTTGGTCCTGACCAGATACATCCAAGACCACTGAAAGAAGCGAGAGATAAACCTTAAGTGCCAAGATCCCGGAAGACTGTGCGGTAGCAAACGTTGTGCCTTATTCAAGAATGGCTGCAAAGAAAAGCCCAGGAAATATAGACCAGTAAGCTTCACACCTGCTTTCGCTAAACCACTTGAGAAGCTTCTGAAAGATAAAATGTGCATGCATTTGGAAATACAAAGTTTGATTTGAAGCAGTCAGCTTCGTTTTGTGCGTGGCGGATCATGCCTTACGAAGTTTGTTAGAGATTTTTTGAGGAAGTGACGAGGAACGTTGACGAGGGCACAGTGGTAGACATCTTCTATTTCGATTTCAGTAAGACCTTTCATAAGGATCCACATAGTAGGCCACTCGAGAAGATTATATCACATAGAATCCAAGGTGAACTGGCAAATTGGCGACACAATTGGCTTAACATTATGAAGCAAACGGCTATGGTGGCGGTATGCTTGTCGGACTGGAAGCCTGTGACAATTGGCGTGCCTCAGGAGTCGGTCCTGGGCCCATTGCTGTTTGTTATCTATATCAATGATTTGGATCAGAGTGCACAACGCAAGGTTAGTAAGTTTGCAGATGACACTAAAATTAGAGGCATCGTTCAGAGAGAGGAACATTATCAGAAATTGCAGCAATAACTTGACCAGCTGGGAAAGTGGGCTGAGAATTAGCAAATGGAGTTTAATATAGATAAGTGTGACGTCTTGAATTTTGGAAAGTCAAATCCAGGTAGGAGTTTAAGGATGAATGCGAGGGACTTAAGGAGTGTAATGGAACAAAACGACGTTGGAGATCAGGTGCACGGTTATCTGAAATTTGGGTCACAGGTACACAGGACCATGAGGAAGGCTGTTGGCACACTGGCCTACATCAGGGCATTGAGTATAGAAGTTGGGACGTTATGTTGCAGTTGTACAGAATGTTGGTAAGGCTGCAGTTGGAGTATTGTGTACAGTTTTGTTCACCTTGCTCTATAAAGGATATTATTGAACAACAAATAATGTAGAAGGAATTTACAAGATGTTTCCTGGGCTAAAGGGTTGAGTTATAGGAAGAATTTGGACAGGTTAGAACTTATTTCTTTATACAGCAGGAAACTGAGGTGGTTCTTATGGAAGTATAGATTTTATCAAATTATAAGATGCACGCCTGGGGTGAATGCATTTTTTCTTGCAAGGTTGGGAATCGAAGACGAGAGGACATCCGTTCATGTTTGGAGAGGAAAAAAAGAACAGGAACTTGGGGATCATCTTTTTTACACAGCGTGTGGTATGCATATGGACTGAGCTGCCAGGGGAAGTGATTGAAGTGGGTACAATAACAACATTGAAAAGGCATTTGAACAAATACACAGATGGAACAGGATTAGATGGATACAGAGCAAAGGCAGGAAAGTGGCAGAATGGCAGATAAGGGGCAATTACAGCATGGTTTGTTGATGGAGCACGGCGGGCGTATCAGATGGGCTACTACAGAGGGAGAACATTCTCTTCCCAGAGGGAGCCACACCAGTAAACCCACCAATCATGGTCTGAGTTCACCGCCCAGCTCAGTGCAGTATCTGAGGTCTGAAGAAATGTCCAGTAGTACAGGACAAATATCAATAACCTTCCCTGCTCTTTCAGGATAAGTGTCACCGTATTCTCTCTGCTCCCTCACACTCACTGTATATCTGTGATCGCACCTACCCCCGAAAAAGACTCATGGTCCTCCACTCTCATAACTGCATGCAACGCTTACTCTCTCTCTCTATCTCTCGCTTTTGCAAAACATCCCACACAATCATAGAATATTCTGGAGAATGCCGATTATGGAATGTTCCAGATAATGTTCCAAATAATTCCCAGTTTCAGGAAAATGGCAGTGTCCCAGTGTGTAACATATAAGAGGAAGGAGTAGAGAAGTACGTTTTTCAAATCACATAAAATGCAAACCATGCTGAGGCCATTCAGCCCTTCAAACCTGCTCTGGCATTTAATAAGGTCCCCGCTGAACTGATGGTCTTCTCAGCTCCATGTTACGGGAACTTTGAGTCATTCAGCCCCCGAGGTTCCTGTCATTGGCCAAACAGCACTCAGGCACTTTTACCCCTTTTGTTTATCAAGCGCCTATTTGAGGGCATTTCCCTTGGGGATGGATACTTCTAACTATATATTCCATCATCTTTATACTTTCATGCAATGGTCAGCATGCTTTACCCAGACCAAACAAAAATCTACACTTATTTTATGGTTATAGATATCCAATCACACTTAATAATTCTGGTTACTTCACTTGACTCACCTTAATGATATTAAAACAAAGACAGCTTCTAAACACGTCTTGTTATAAAATACAATTTCGAGCAAAGACCGTTTTTCCCCTCAGCCGTGATCTTGACCGTTACCTGAATTGTACCACTTTACTTGTTATGAATGTTTCTTTTACCCTTTGTCTGAGACTGTTTCTGTCTGTATAAGTTACACAGTTCTCCCATTCAGTTGGACAGACGGCTGGTTTGTTATACAGAAGGAGGCCAACAGTGCAGGCTCGGTTCCCCACACCTACAGAGGTTACCATGAAAGGGACGCTCTCTCAACCTCACCCCATCACCCGAGGTGTGGTGATACTCAGGCGAAACCAACATGAGTGGTCTCTCTGATGAGAGTACTTTGTGACTCTATTCTATCAATGTTAGCATTTTAATTTTCAAAAATATTTTTATTGAAAAAGAGATTTTTAATATTATAATAAACCAATAACAACACAACTCAAATAACTGAAAAAATACATCCAATTGCATGCACATTCAAAACAAGTCAAAACACTATACAGACAGAAGAAAAACAAAACTAAACAATAAATAATGAATAAATAATACAGCTCAGCACAACAAAACGATAGCCCTCGTTCATCAAGAGCATTAACGGAAACATTTATTTATGTTCATGGTTCTTCATCGCTGGATATTAGATTCATTAGTCAATAGCATCATGGTTATATAAAAACCCTTCTTGGAGTGGCCGATCACCCTGTATTGCCGTAATCCAAAAAGGGCTGCCATGTTTCATATAAATCTCTGCTTTTTGGTGCACCATACCAGTGATAAACCCGAAAGGGATATTCTCCATGAAGAGCTGACAACGACCCAACAGACCATATTTCCTAGCATGGAAAGTACGGAAAGTAAGGATATATTTATTTTTCCCCATGTTTATCTGTGGAAACTACCCTGGGCAGAACCAGGAAAACAGAAACCAGGTCCATCTCCAATTCAGTCCTCAATACCCACTCTATCACACCTACCACAGTGCTCCAATATAGATGAAGCCTGCAACAGGACCACAAGCAATGAGTAAGAGTGCCTATAGTCTTTCTGCATTTAGAACATGCTGAAGGTAATCCCACTTTGCATTTTGAGAGACAATCTAGGGTCAGATAGACACTATGAAGAATTTACAACTGCACGGAATTGGTCCTATTACAGATCAAAATCCTTTCAACATTTTCACAAATATCCTCCCATGTCTCCGAAGCGTTCTGAACTCTCTCTCGCAGACATCATAAAGCTGCACAGTCTTGTCTGAGGGGATATTCTCCAACTAATGATAAAGGGTACTGACAGAGAGTGTATTCTGAGCAATAGGCACCCTCTTCCCTCTATCGGATCTGTAAGAGCCTGTTAAAAGTGTGTTTTTTTAAAATCAAATCTCTGATCAGGAAAAAAATACAGAAGGAGTCTCTACGAGGTAGTCCATACGTGCGAGTTATTTGATCAAATGATATCATTGTTTCTCCATCAAATAACACGTGGCGGCTCAGTGGTTAGCGCTGCTGCCTCACAGCACGAGGGTCTCGGCTTTAGTTCTGGTCTTGGGTGACTGACTGCGTGGAGTTAACATTCTCGCCGTGTCTGTGGGGGTTTCCTCCCACAGTCCAAAGATGTGCAGGTTAAATGAATTAACCATTGATAAATCACCAATCGTGTTCAGGGATGTGTAGGTTTGGGCGTTCGTCAGGGTAAATACAGGCTGGTAGGGAAATGGGTCTGGGTGGGGTACTCTTCAAAGTGTCGAAGTGGACTTGCTGGACACAAGGGCATGTATCCACACTGTAGGGATTCCACTAATTCTAAATCACTCAAGCAAGGCACATCCCTTGCTGCCCACAGTTTAAACCTGGAATCTATTATCCCAGGATGATAACCCAGGATACCAATTATAGGGGTAAGAAACATGGTTTTGGCTGTACTGCCCTCAATTTGATGCATTGTCATTCATGTTTTAACAGTATTGATAATTATTGGGTTATGACAATACTTCTTAAATGTTGTCACTTTAGCTAAGAAAAACAGACTAATCAGGGTTCACTTTGCCTGAGAGATTTCAATATCTCACAGTATTGATGCCGAGTCCTCAGCGTCCCAGGCAATAACATAGGATAAACAAATATCTTAATTGATAGCTTTTATCTGGGCGATCTACTCCCCACAATCAGTGGGGTTGTTGCAATCTGGTTAGCTTGATAAAAAGTCGCTTATGGTGCCAAATAAAACAGATAAACCAGCCATAAAGTCTCTTAAATATTTGTCTGGGAAACATCAAAGGAAGCATTCACAAGGGGTATAGCAAATAAGGAAGGACATTCATTTTAAGAACAGCTTTCCGACCGAGCCAGGATATTGGATTTGCCTCCCATCTTTGAAGGTTTTGTTTAATTTTGTTAAACAAATGGGCATAGTTCACGTTAAATAAATGATCAAAGACGGATGTAATGAATATATCGAAATAGGGTCCTTCCCCACCCTACCCCCCCCCCCCCCCCCGTGATCATTTAAAAGGAAACCAGGATTTGTCCTCAACATCAGGTATTTCCCCAATATCTCCCATAGGCACGGCCTCCAACTTTGTAAAAGTAATCTTAAAGCCAGAAAAAGTGACAAGCGAATTAATGCATTGCATCACGTGAGCTACCGAAATTGAGGGATTTGACAAAAACATAAGACCATCTGCATACAACATAATCTTATGTGACCTGTATCCACTTCTGGTGCAGGTATGTTGGGATAATATTCCTAATTGCGCAGGATGCCACCGAATCTAGGATTGTTGTAGGGATGGGGAAGAGATCAACCCTCGTGTGCAATTTCTGCGGGTTAAAGAAGAAAATAAAATCCCTACTTGTGAGGCAGATTTACCTCCAGACATCCACCAGCTCTAGTTCTGCACACAAATCCACTAATTGCTTACATTATAACGAGGATGTTGGGGGACCTTTGGATATTCTGAACAATGTAGGGCCATAACACAGTTGCAATTTCCTTCTACAATAATGTGCCACGATGCAAGATAACTTAATTTGGGAAAGGCATCTTCCAGGAGCTTGAGAGGGTGCACCGGGTGGCAACAAACATTCAAATTAATTCCCATAGTTCAAGGCTTTGAGGATTACGATCCTTCCATGGTTGTTTAATATAATCTAGTAATTTAAATGGAATATTCTTCCTATCCATTATAATTTTCCCCCATTCTTAGTATTAAAACATGAGAAATAAACCCGATCAAAGCCTCCCTGCTGTAACGTCAAACGTTCCTTGTAATCAAGGTGCATCTCCTGCAACAGGACAACATTCACTCTCTCTTTTGTAAGACGATAAAGCACATTTTCCCTCTTGAATGGCAGATGGCTCCCCTTAATGTTCCAGGTACACCGTTTAAGCACATCATTATCCATAACATACTGGAGCAACATTTGAACTCGAGAGAATTTCATATCAAATTACACATCGCTAAGCATTGATGACAAAAGACTCATTGAGCTTAAATCTGTACAAACTAAAACTACTGCAACTAACAAGCTCTCAAAACTTTCCAAAGCTAAAAACATTAAAAAAAGAAACAAAATCCAATGTACCAATGACACTTGATAGAGTTTTCTCAATTGCCACCCCCCCACCCCGCCCAATGGGGACGCTTACATGTCACAAAACTTTATCTTCTGCCCGCTTCCAATATGGCATCCAGGGCAATTAATAACAATTAATAGATGGGCACGTAGTCATCACAACTACATTTGTAACTCGCTCCAGCTTGAGCCACACCCCAGACACAAGAAAAGAAAGAGGAAAGAGAAAAAAGTGTAGTAATAGTATGAAGAAGTTAAAAGTGAGTATTCTACCAATCCCCGACTATAATTTAACACTGGTTCATACTAGAAAAATCCAAGAAAATTTCTTTAACAGAGAAACATGATTATCTCAACATCCTGCTTACTTTAAAATGTCCACAAAGTTTTTGCTTTCTCTGGAGAGTCAGATAAGTTCATTGATCCATTCAAAGCAATACGAAGCTCCGTTGCGTACCATAAGGAATACTGAAACCTGAGTTCCATTACTCTTCTCTTGACGTCATCACAATATTTTCTTTTCTGAATCACCGCCACTGAAAAGCCCTGAAAAAACATAATCCTGAAGCTGTCATGAATTAAAGCCATCCGAATATACATTGAGCTTCGATCAGTCTTCCATCAGGTTTGAATGATATTCCTGGATATTCTGGAGCCGTGTCATTTGGTACTACTGTACATTTTCCACAGATCGTACATTCGGGCCAATCCCCGATAATCCTCGACTCCATTGTTATTTATGAACCTTCTGTCTGTGCGTCAAAAATATTCAATATCTTTGCCTTCAATGATTTGTGGGGAAGAGAGTTACAAAGACCCACAACACTGAGAAAACAAAAATAAAACACAAGCTCTGAGTGTGAGATTAATTTTTCTTTGTCTCCTTATCTGAGGAAGGATATGATCATATTGGAAGCAGTTCGGAGATGTTTCACTTCACGTATTCCAGGAATGAGTACCTGATATTACGAAGGGTTTAACAGGTCACTCTTGGAAACACAGGTGATCTTATTGAAACATACAAGACCGAGAGGAGAGTGGATCAAATAGATACCTACTGGGTATAGTACAAATTTATTGTCATTTTTAAAGAATATCTTCAGTGTGGAAGCAGCATATCCCATCCATTAAGTCCACACTGACCCTCCAAACAGCATCCCCCCCAGAATTGCCTGCCCTTCACTATCCATGTAACCCTGCATTTCCCATGACTAACCTACCCATCCTTGGACACTATGGGAAATGTAGCATGGCCAATCCACTGTAAGTTGCATATCTTTGGACTGTGGGGGGAAATTGGAGCATTGTGAGGAAACCCCACACAGAGCGTCGTCCGAGTTTGGAATTGAACCCAGCTCCATGGTGATGGGATGTAGCAGTGCTAATCACAGATCCACCATGCACACGCGTTAGTTCTATCAGTTAATTGTGGCTGACTAAAGAACTCTGCCTGACTTGTTCCTGTCACTGAACCTGACCCAGTCTGAGACCTTTATCATTGGCCATATCACCAACCTGGTCACATTTAAAATTTGTTGGGAGCAGTGGAGGAGTGGGACTAGATAAAGAAACAGTGACACCCTCCAACCTCAGTCAGAGCAGGAATTAGGAGAAATTCACCAAGTCGGATTTCATTCAAGCGGGAATTCTCTTTCCCAGAAGTTTGGGATGGCTGAATCTTTATATTATATTGAGCTTGGTTTCACCTGATTGCCCATAGACAGGTGAATCAGGGATAATGGCGCATGGAGAGAGAAGTGTAGTTGGGACCACAATGAGATGAACTTATTTACTAGTGGAGTAGTGTCCAAGGGCCGATTGGCTCGCTCATATCCCTCAGCCCTGTGTTCTGATGTTCCATTCAGCCCTTCGGACCTGATACAGAGGGGAAGATCGAGGCCACTCCGATGGTGAGGTGTAGTTATGGAAATGTACTTGGAAAATCCAGGCTGAATCAGGAACCGACCCCCACCCCCAATCCCTCTTTCCAGGCTTCCCCTCCCTGTAACTTCGGCTCCAGATGTTGGTCATGTTACAGACCCAGATTCGCTGGGAATACATCCCCATACCGCACCCGGGGTTAACTCAAACACATCATCTGCTCTCCCTGACTGCAACATTGTACAACACAACTTCCAGGAAAAGACCCATTTACTTTCCAAAAGCATAACATGTGAAATTAATAAATAGGAACAAGAGTAGGCCATTCGGCCCATCAAGCTATCCCTGTCATTTAATAAGAACATGGCTGATCTACTCCAGGGCTCACCTCCACTTTCTTACAGACTCCTTGTATCCCTCCACACCTCTCTGGGTCAGGGAATTCCCGACATTCACTACCTTCGGAGAGAAGACATCACTTGGCATCTCAGATTGAAATCGATACTCCTTATTCGGTACCTATATCCTCAAGTGCGACAATCTGCCCAGGAATGGAAACAACTTCTCAATATCTGCCTTCTCAAGCCCTTTCTATGTCTTGTATATTTCAGCAATATCTCTCATCATTCATTTAACCCCCAATGAATAATCACCTCACCATTATAGAGGTTCTCAATAACTCAACCTTTTTATTCCAGGAAGCCGCCTAATGTCCCAACCTAGTTACTTGCTGCATCAGCATGCTGACGTTATGTTTCATACACAGGAACCCTCCAATCCCTTTGTACTGCTCCTTGTTTGGGAGTCCTCTCCGTTAAAAAAAAACAGCCTGCCTTTTGATTCTCAGTTTCATCGACAAACTCGGCTGTATATTGCACACAACGCCTTCTTTCAGACTGTCAGTATAGATTGTCAATAACTGATGCCATCGGATTCATAGCTGTGGTACTCCAGCAGATAAACATTTATCATAAAGATCCACTCATCCTGACTCTCCCATTTCGATGTGTTAACCAATCACCATCACATGTTAATACCTCATCCGTCATCATACGATCTTCTGGCTTGAGTAAGATCTTTTATTTGATCATACCCTGCGGAAAAGTTTTGGAAAGCCTCTTGTCTATCAGATATCCCCCAGATCAAATCCGCTTGTTACATTTTCAGGCATCTCGAAAAAAAACTTTGCATGATCTTACAGGGCAAAATATAACTTCCCTTTCACCAAACCACACTGACTCTGCGTGAAGCTTTCCTCAATGTCCATGCTGGCCAGGTTTTCCAAACTATACTAGCCCCATCTGCTTTCGTTTGGCCCATATGCCTCTAAATGTTTCCCATTCATATGTTTGTCCAAATGAGTTTCAAATGTTGGAGCTGTACATGGATTTACCACTCTTCCTCTGGCAGCTTATTCCATTTCCACACAACCCTCTGTGTAAAGTCATTGCCCCTGAGCCCCTTGTAAATGTTCCCCCTTTCAAATTAAACCTATGCCTTCCATGGCCGAACTCTCCCATCCTGTGTAAAAACCCTTGGATATTCACCCGATCCATACCTCTCATGATTTCATAAACTTATGGAATGTCAGCCCCACAACCTTCTACACTCCATCTGACACTAACTTTAAGAACATTCATTTAAAGATAAGTAATGCAAATTTGAAACTATATTAAACATGACAGTAAAATAATACTCAGCCCAAACTGCATACTGTTATTTGTCTTTCTCCATATTAAATACTGAGGCAGCATGAAACACTTACGAGTGCCAATAAGAAGTCAAGCACCTGCATTTATTTGTCTAAAGGGGGTGATGATCTCGACAATGAAAACGTATCTATGGCCAGATCTATATAATACCATATAGTCAAAATGCCCCCTCCTGGTCTCCCTATGGACTTGTGTGCTTGTGTCTTCCTCATCTTGCACTCAATAGAGAGAACCCGTTTTCCCCCAGTTACATCTTAATTTAAACCCGTTTTACATATTCTTCTTTTATCTTTTGTAACACCCACTTTTCCCTGTCACCCATTCCCCATCTCTGGCTACGGATTAAAACCACATTTTCCAATCATTTTCAATTCTGAAGAAGTGTCACACTAGACTCGAAACACTAATTCTGTTTCTCTGTCTCTGCAGATGCTGACAGACCTGCTGAGTTTATCCAGAAATGAATAGGGGCACAGAAAAAAATTTCAATTAAACAAATAACGATCGATACTGTAAATAAAAATACCAAAAATTGCTGGAGAGACAGGAAGCTTTGTCGAAGGTTCAATGGACCTGCAAGTTTATATCTGCATTCACACCAGAAAATGCTGCAACATCTTCAGCAATTTTTTCAGCAATTTCTGTTTTTGAACAATTTCCAACGACATATGTAAAAGATGCCCAAATATTCTGTCCAACATGGAGCGCGGTACACTGGGAACTGAACAATAACGCATGGTGACAAGTTCCTTGACTCTGAAACTGCATAATGCTGGCATCACTGACACTGCAGAGCTCTGAATCATGGTCAGGGAGAAAAACAGAGGGAAACACATTCACTTCAAATACAGAAGATGGCATTACTGAAGGGAAAAGATTCAGATTACTCCCTTAAATTGATTGAGTTATAGTAACAAATTGGAGGCCTGACACCAAGGAAAGAATTTCAACAGAATGAGAATATGAAAATGAAAGGGTTGCCGCATCAGAAACCAGAGTAGGTCAGTGAATACAGGGCTGTTGGGTGAATGGGTCTCGGTGTGAACTGGGGGACAGTCAGTGGAATTGAATTGTAGATATTGCAGCTTAAACTGGGTCATCATCTGATGCTGTAGGTCACAGCAGCAGCATAAACAGAATTGTATTCAATGACAATCTGTAACCTTTCGCTCAGGGTAATCTCTCAGTCCACTCTGAACATCACGCAGATCTATGGTTCAGTGATGAGTGTTGGTGAACATGTCAGGGTCAGTACCATCTGATGACAACCCATTAAAGCTACCGCAGTTGACTGGTTACATTCGAATCAGCAGAACTAACATCTGGTACAGAGGCAGAAATGATCCCACGACTAGCAAACCTGATCAAAGCTCTGTCATCCTGCCAAATCCAAGCATAAATGTCGATGGACCATTGAACAATTTACTGGAGGAGAGGACTCCACAAATATCCCCATCCAAATAATCGAACAGTCCTGTGCATCTGTCGAAAAGTCAAGTATGTGGTGGCTGCACTATCATCAGCCAGACATGTTGAGTGGATGATCCACTTCACCCTATCATGATGCTCACAGAATCACAGATGAAAGTCTTCAACCAATTCGATTCGCTGCAGATGACATGACGAAGCAGCTGAACACAGTAGATACGACAAAGGCAATGGGCCCTGACCCAATTCCTGCAATAGGACTGAAGACTTGTGCTGCACAACAAGCCGTGTCCCTGCGGAAGCTGTTTCATTCCAGTTCCAACTCTCACATCTCCCTGACAATGTGAAAAATTACTCAGCTATGACCAGTTCCCTAAGAGGGGAATAAATACAATCTGACCAATTAGCATCTCATCAGTCCCATCACGACAGTCAAGTTTGTGGGAGTTTTTTTTGAACAGAGTTATCAAGCAGCACATTAATCACCAGCTTAGTGTAGTTTCCGATAGGTCCCCATGTGGAGATAGTGCTGTAGTGGAATTGTAATTGGATTACGAATACAGACCAGGCTAATGCTTGGCAACTGGTGGAATAATAAAAACAATTATTAACATATCGAGATCTAAAATCTGGTGTCAGTAACAGTGATCTTGTGTCCAATGTTGGTTATAAACATCTATCTCCTTATCCAATGTACTTTGAGGAAGTGAAACTCCCGTGCTTTCCTGGTCTGGCCTAAAAGTGACGCCAGACATACGAACATGTGATAAATTCTTCAATGGTCTCTGAAACAGCCAAACAAGAAACTCAATTGAATCAAATGCTCCGAGTTCTTAAAGGATATACCCGGAGAGAACACCCGGCCCCAACCTTGGTGTCGGAAAAGGGAACGGGAAACATAGTCCTGTTGACCATGCAGAGACCTCCTTCCTAACATCTGACGGTTTGTGACTTTTGCAGAGTTTTTCCACAGGTTGCACAGGATCATCGGGAAATGAGTACGTCACACAACACATTGAGCTATCCCTGTGCTAGTTAATGGCCTAACATCTCCTTCATGCAGTTTTATACATACAATATTCATATCCCTTAAAATGTTTAAACATTGTGAAATATAAAATGAGAACTGCTGTAGTTCCTTCAGTCCATCAATTTTGCTCCTCCATTCAATATACAGGCAGTTCTCTGATAACGCGTGTTGATTAAATACAATTTGGCCGGACTGTGATACATGAACCTTTATCCATGAGGTGAACTCTCATTCACTGTGACGCAATTCCTTGCCGGGAACAAGCTGAACAGCACAACCCAACCTCAGGATCCTCTATCTGCAAAATATACAATCAATGTGTTCAGGTAAAACAGGAATGCAATCCGCTCTGGAAGCCTTGAAACTGAGCCTGAAACCGGGAATTGTAGTCTACATTTAGAAAGAACTTTATTTCAAACTGTGGGAGAATCTTGTGGAGAACTGGAATTTCCCCATCGGCATCACGTGTTCAGTCAGCCCCACGCACTTTCTGGAGAAGACCGTGGTGTATGATACACTGCTGTAGACAGTGACTGTAGTTTGAAAATGTTACATTTAGAGGACAGTTTTATTACAATATGTGACTTAAAGATGTATTTTAGACTGTGCTAGTGTATGTACTAGACTAAAGTTAATTTTTGGCTTGACTGATATTTTTGGGGGTTCGTCCCTTACCCTTTTTTCCTATAGACCCCATTATTAATACTGCACAATTTTCTACAACACTGTGTTGCAAAGGAACACAGCTGCTGCGCCATTGGAGAACAACCTGGATTGATAGCTGATCTATCTTCACACGATACTCCTGCTCTCTCCCTATCCCTATGATTTCCAGAAATCCTTATTTATATTCAGCGCCTTGGTTTCCACAGCCTGATCTGGGAAAGAGTACCCCTGGTTCGCCGGTCTCTGAGTGCAGACATTTATTCTCATCTCAATGCAAAGTGGCCTGTCTGTACCTAATACTGTGGCCCCTTGTTTTAGACGTCCACGACAGGGAATTGCCATCCCTGCTTGCAATCTGTCTCGCCCTGTCAGAGTTTTATATATTTCACTTTGATCACCACTCATTTTCCTAAACGGCATGGAATACAAGCCCAGTCGCCCCAAACTCTGCTCCCACAACAAGCCTGTCATCCCAGAGATCAGTCCGGCCATCCTTCACTGCTCTCCCTCAATGTCAGGTTTGTCCTTTATTGGATAAGGTGATCAAACCTGCAGACAATACTGTACAATGTTCGAGATGGGGTCTCACTGTACAGCTGCAGTAAGATATTCTTACTCCTATACTCAATTCTCCTGAAATGAAGGTGAAAACACCATTTATCTTCCTACCTGCTTTCAGTTCCTGAAATATTGCTTTCAGTGACTGGTGTACAGGGAGATCCAGATTCATTTCAATATCATATTTCCCCACTTGCAGGGTCTATATACACTGGACAGCGTGCCAATGCCATTCCCAGTATTGACTTCCGGCTTCAGAACTCATTGCCATATATGTACCGAGAGGGCTGCGCAGAAATAAACAAAAATGCAGCTTAAGTTCCTTTATTGAGCAACATTTTTCAACCACGCCCTTTCCAAATGGGAGCCTGCCGTTTTATTGTTCCCATCAATGTGCACAGCGTCTCATCTCTCCCGATGGTCTCCAACTGCCACGTATTTTCCCAGTAATTTCACTTGTCTCAGTCACTTTGGAGCTTTTTTACATCCCCCTCACCCACCCACGTTCAGTGCTGTCAGCAGAGTCGGGAATATTGCATTTGAGGCCCTCAACCAAAGATATGATATGTATTGGGAATAACTGGGGTCCAAGCCACGATCCTTGCTATTTCCTACTAGCCTTCCATTTTAAAAAAAATTGTTTTATTCCTACTCAGTGTTGCCTGCTAGCTCTCCCATTCTAAAACCATGACCATATATTATCCTCAGTCCCACAGGATTCCATTTCGCACAATAGGTTTGGGCTTTATCAAAATTCTTTTGAAATTCCACTTGAAGTGCATTGATAGCTTCTCCAAAATTTTGATAAATGCCACTTATTTCAAATATAATTCCCCTTTCGTAAATCTCTGTTGACTTTTGTCTATGCCCATTAATGTCGGTCCAATACTTTGTCTAAACTGTCTAGTTGCTAACTTGATTATATTCCCTTTTTCTCACCAGACTAAAGATCCATAGTATTGCTAGGAAGTTTTCTTTTTTGTTTTGCATTCCCCTGTGGAGGCATAACCGAAGTGTTTGGTCCACAGTTCTGCTACTTCCCGGTCCTGCAAATTTCTTTCTCTTAATTTTGCCATTAGCATATTGTCATAAAATATTACAAGTTCTGTCTTATCAACTTTGTTAATATATTCTTCAGAAACCTATCAATTCCTATCTCAAGGTACTCAGTGATTGGCCTTCCACAACCATACAATCACAGAAGCAAAGACTGCGTACTATCAGAAATACAGCAAGGTCTACACTAGACCCACTTTCTGACACAATACCTGTAGCTGTAAATCTTAAGGCATTTCAAGTGCACTACCATGTATTATCTAATGGTTTTGAGATTACCATGACAACTCCCCACTCAAGAATTGTATTTCAGACCCCAACAGACTCTGGGTGAAAAGCAATCCTCAAATCCTCACTGAACCGCAAACCCTTCACTTTCAAAGTGTGGCCCTTTGACTAAAAGGAATAACAGCTGTCCGTACACCCTGTAATCCTATGCTTCTGAATCACGCCCACACCCCCAGCCTCCTCTCCTCCAATCTAAACAACCAAAGCTTATCCAGCTTCT
Organism: Hemiscyllium ocellatum; assembly: GCF_020745735.1. Lineage (NCBI taxonomy): Eukaryota > Metazoa > Chordata > Chondrichthyes > Orectolobiformes > Hemiscylliidae > Hemiscyllium > Hemiscyllium ocellatum. Next base: position 1,291,450 of record NW_026867474.1, read on the forward strand.
CTCCATAGCCGATATGCTCCATCCCAGGGAACATCCTGGTGAATCTCCTCTGCACCCCCTCCTGTGCACTCACATCCTTCCTGTAATGTGGTTTCCAGAACTACATTTTGTATTCCATCTTGGCCTCACCAAAGTTCCGCATAGCTCTTATAGTCTGTGCCTCAATGAAGCAATGTTATGTTTACAGCCCCCTATGCTTTCCCAAATTGTGTATTAACCTGTCCATCACATTCAGGGATGTGTGGAGAAGCACCCTCTGACCTTCCTAGTGTGCTGCCATTCATTGAGTCCTCCCCTGTCTGGTTCCTTCTTCCAAAGTGTATCACCTCATATTTAACAGGGTTAAATTCCACCTGCCATTGAATTCCCAACTGACCATTCCACCTGTATCTTCCCGTAACTTAACGCCTTCCTCCTCACTGCCAACCAACCAGCCAATCTGCGTATCAAACACAAACATACTTATCACACTCCCCACCTCTCGTCCATATTCACAGCTACATCATTTACGAGTATCATAAATATTTAAGTTGAAAATCATACATCATCAGGTTAGAGTCCAACATGTTTGTTCGGAGGCACTACCTTTCGAACTGCTACTTCTTCATCAGGTGATTGTGCGCTTTGATGAAGAAGCAGCGCTTCGAAACCCAGTGCTGCCGAATAAACCTGTTGGACTATAATCTGGTGTTATGCGAGTTTTAGCATTGTCCACCTAGTCCAACACCAGCACCTCCGAATCACAAACAATGACGGACACAGCACTGAACCCTGTGGTATACCATTGGATACTGGTCTCAGGTCACACAAGCAGCCGTCTACCACCACCTTCTGTGTCCTACGACTAAACTTCATTTGGATGCAATTTGGCAAGTTATTAATGAGTCCGACCTGTTCCCTGGTTATTGTGATTCTGCTGGACACACTTGTGGAATATCTGGAAATTCACCCTAACTTGCCCTGCCAGCTGGTTTCCATGCCCCTGTGTTCGTTAGTCCCCTACGTGTGCAGAATTCCCTCCTTATTGCAGCCTTAAATGGTCTGTCCTTTATCCTGCCATTATTTCCCTTGAATGTGGATTAGACAGCCGGAGAAACAACCTTTTAATTTCCAACTTGTCACATGTTTTGTGACTTTTATATATTTCACAGTGACCAATCTCTCATTGTTTGAAACACTAGAGAACACAGACCGAGTTTCCTCATCAGGCAATCTCACCATCTGTGGGATTAATCTGGAAAATGTCCATTGAACTTCCTCTGTCGTCAGTATATTCTTTCTCAGATTTGGTCACCAAAAGTGTACTCAATGTTCCAGGCATAGTACTCACCAACACGCCGTTAAACTGTCTCAACATGTCTTTACATCTGTATTCTGAATCCCTTAAAGCAAAGCAATCCAAACTTTAACTTACCACTTGCATATATTCCTCCAAATAACTTTCACATTCATTGCATTTACGAACTCATTGTTGAGTTCTTATAGAAAGCCTTCTAATAATCTAAAATATGCCAATTGTACTGGTTCCTCATTACCTAAGCTGTAAGAATCAACTTCAAACAAATCCAAAGCTTGTCAAGTATGAATTCCCTTTCAAAAATGCGTACTGATTCTCGCCAATGTTACTCTTAATTTCTAAATAACGAATGTCACATCCTATATAATACATTCCAACAGTTTCCCCACAAATGTCAAGTTAATTGGTCTGCAGTTCTCCACACTATCTCTTCTTCCCTTTGCAGATGCTTGGATCACTACCGTTCATCTATAGTGCTTGGATCACGTTTACTGATGTCCATTTATCTTCAACGGCTTCCAGACTATGCAGAATGCAGTGGGAAATAGAACACAGTCAGTGACAGTGCAACTAATACTTCTATCAGTGGTTTATTTCTGAAGATTTTGGTATGAAGTACATCTGGTTTGTCAAGGTTAGCAATGCTTAATCCAGCTGCATGTTCAAGTAAAGCCTTGTTACTGATATAAATTGACTTTATATCTTTCGATCCACAAGTCCTATATGACGATGTCGTATTTCTGGGTGATTTTCTGGATCTTCCTCCATTAAGGCAGATGCAAGGTAACTGGTTATTTACTTGGCCATTTCCCTGTTATCCATAATAAGCTCGTCTCTCCTGATTGCAGATTTCCACATTAGAATATGCTTTTCTCTTTCTTTTGAAATATACATCATAGATTTCTGCAGTCTTTATGTTCCTATTTGTTTGTGTGCATGTTCGCTTTTTGATTTCCTTACCCGTTTCTTGGCCCTCCTTTTCTGGATCGTAGATTTCTGAGAATTCTCAGGATTCCACAATGGCTGGAATTCTTCTGAAGTCACTTCATGTGCTTAAAATAATCTTTAATTTATTATGCTAATCATTGTTAACTCACTTTCTCACTCTTGGGTGTTCTACGCGAAATAAATAAACATATTTTTCAGACGTTGTAGTATTTATATAAATCTCCTGGTCCTGACCACATATATTCAGGAACACTGCAGGACAGGGAAGACATAGCGGGGGCCCTGGTTCGTACTTTTGCATCATCGGTAGCCATAGGGTGATGTCCTGGAGGACTGGAGGGTAGTGAATGCTGTGCCGTTATTCAAGAAGGGCTACAAAGATATACCAGGGAACTATAGACCAGTAAACCTAAAATCTGGAGCACGTAAGTTACTTGAGAAGATTCTGAGGGAGAAGATATACATGCATTTGGAAAGACAGGGCCTTGCGAATGGGGGATTATGGCTCACAAGTTTGTTAGACTGCTTTGATAATATGACCAGTAACTTTGACAAGGGCATGTTTGTATATTTAGTCTATATGGATTTCAGTGAGGCCTTCAATCAGGTTCTACATGGTACGCTCCTCTGGAAGTTTAGATCGCATGGAATTGAGGGGAAGCTGGCAAATTAGGTCCAAAATTGGCTTGTTGAAAGGAAGAAGAGGGTAATCGTGGAAGGATGCTTGTCGGACTGGAGGCCTGTGATTAATGGAATGCCTCAGGGATCGGTGCTGGGACTATATATATGTGTGTGTGTGTGTGTGTGTGTGTGTGTGTGTGTGTGTGTGTGTGTGTGTGTGTGTGTGTGTGTGTGTGTATAGTTGTGATTCTGTTCGCCGAGCTGGAAGTTTTTGCTGCAAACGTTTCGTTCCCTGGCTAGGGAACATCATCAGTGCGTTTGTTGGAGCCTCCTGTGAAGCATATATAAAACATCCATATATACACACGCATATCTATGATTTAGATGAGAATGTACAGGCATGATTTGTAAGTTTCAAGGTGACACTAAAATAGGTGGAATCGTGGACAGTGAGGAAGGTTATCAGAAATTTCAGAAATTACAGCAGTACATTGATTAGGTGGGGAAGTGGGCCGAGAAATGGCAAATGGAGTTAAATTCAGATAAGTGTAAGTTCTTGCATTTTAGAAAGTCAAATCAAGGCAGGAGTTTCATGGTGAATGGCAGGGTATTAAGGAGTGCAGTGGAACAGAGTGACCCTGGAATTCAGGTGCACAGTTCTCTGTTAATGGAGTCCCAGGTAAACAAGGCACTGAAAAAGGCATTTGACTGACTGGCCTTCATCAGTTAGAGCACTGAATATCGAAATTAGGGAGTTATGTTGTAGTTATACAAGATGTTGGCGAGTCCATACTTGCCACGTCATGTTCAGTTTTGTTCACTTTGCTTGAGGAAGGATGTTATTATACTGGAAAGAGTGCAGAAGAAATTTACAAGGATTTTGCCAAGACTCAATGATCTGAGTTATAGTGAGAGTTTGAACAAGCTTGGAGTTTTTACTTTAGAATGTATGAGGCTGAAGGGGATCTGACAGTAGTGCAAAAGATTATGGGAGGCAGTGATTGAGTGAATGCACTCAGTTTTTTTTCCCCAGGATTGGGCAACCACGGACTAGAGGGCATCAAGTTAAGGTCAGAGAGGAAAGGGTAAAAGGGAGCCTGAGGGGCAATTTCTTTTACACACAGAGTAGTAAGCATATGGGGCGGGCTACCAGCAGAAGTGGTTAAGGCGGGTACATTCACAAAGTTTGATAAAACATTTGGACAAGCACACAGGTAGGAAAGGATTAGAAGGATACAGGGAAATATTTTGTTCGGAATGGACCAGTTTGGGCCGAATGGCCTGTCTCCGTGCTGTAAGACTCTATGAGTCTAACAACCATTGTTCTCCTACTGAATGTTATATTGTACTTCCCCAATTCACTGGAGCGAACTTGACACTCTAGCCTCTGGGCTTCCATGATGTTTGAACAGATTGTTCAAACATTCCACATTGAATGCAGACGCCGTGTAAAATACAACATATTAATGTCACTATTCCTCCAAAGCTGCTTCAGAGCAAGGTTAGTAATTAGTCCTTCCGACCACACAATAATCAATGGTGCAGGAGTAGGCCATTCTGCCCTTCGAGCCTGCACCACCATTCAATATTATCATGGCTGATCATCCTTGATCAGTATCACACAGCACCAAATCCGAAATAATCTACCTCTAGTTTGGTTCACAACATACCCTTCAACCTACCTGATATACACTTATGGAATTTATTTTTCACAACATTAGCAGTCACTTAGTAAACTCAGTTTCGATGCAACTTGACACCATCTATTATTACTGCAGAACCCACGAGTATTTGTTACTGATTCACAGGATGGGGGCTTCATTGGATAACAGTATTTGCTGATCATGCCAGACGGCAGTTAAGAATTAACAGTGTTGTCTTGGACCTGGAGTGACGTGCAGGCCAGACCAGATAAGAACAGCCAGTTTCCTTCACTGAAGGACATTAGTGAACCAGATGAGTTTTTCCAACAATCAACAACGGATTCCTGATCATCATAAACTCTCGATACCAGATACTTATTGAATTCAAATTCCACAATGTGCCATGGCAGGATTTGAATCCATGTCCCCAGAACATTACATGGGTCTCTAGGTTAAGAGCCGAGCGATATCAGTATGTCTTGGCTTCCCTTTGCATATAGTTGCATATCTAATTTCCAGAGCGTATGATGCAAAACATTTGCACGACAGTTTTGCTTCAGATATATAACACAACAAGTTTGTTTCTCTTTGCTATTTGTAAGATCCACCCAAACTGATTGTGTGGAATCTGATGGACAGGGCCTGTGTCGTTGCTAGTGATAGACTTGGATAAGGCATTCGGGGAGGCTCACCTCGATGCTGAGATGATCTGAAGACATGTCCAGCAATACAGGACAAGCATCAATATCCATGTCGCTCTGTCAGGATAAGTGTCACCGTATATTCTCACTGTTCCCTCACACTCACTGTATATCTGTTACAGAACCTAGCCTCAACCAAGGCTCACGCTCTATCTCCAAATAAGGCTCAAGCACGACCATTTCCGCTGCTGAATTCAATACCTTCCTCCCCAACATTCTCTGTCCCTGATGCAATAGCCCCGCACACTAATAGCACTACATTCATACAACACTATGGACAGACGCCCTCCGGCCACCTCACCATGTCACACCTCACCTGGGAGAAAGTGAGGTTTGCAGATGCTGGAGATCAGAACTGAAAATGTGTTGCTGGAAAAGCGCAGCAGGTCAGGCAGCATCCAAGGAACAAGAGAGTCAACGCTTCGGGCATAAGCCTCACCTACCCCAACACTAACAGCAGGCACATCCACTCCCACCCTCACTCATTCTCTCCCTTTCTCCCATTCCAGGAGAAACAGCCTGGAATAGGCCAGAAAGGGCTAAGCCGAGTGATGGAGTGCTGGATATCCGTTCCCTCATCCCCCTACCATGATATGTGTGGAGGAACCTGGAGAGAGCTGGAGAGGACCAGGAGGCCTTGTGTGGAGATTCTGAAACATCCACGTCCCACCAAACGAGTAAGGAGCAATATTCAGTAAAGAACAATTCTCAATTCAAACCTACTGTCAGTTCCAAACTCCTCTCTCTCAGTCGCAGAAGAACAGATATCCCATTGCACAGAGATGCAGGCATTGAATTACACAGAAGTATCGGTAAATACCCCAATATACTAACATGCACAATGCATACAAGGAGATAAGCATGCACACACATAGAAGCACACAAACACATATACCGTCACACACAAATAGACACAAACACAGATAGAAACACACAGGCTGATACACAGACAGACAGGCATAGTCACGCAAATACAAAACAATAACAAGCACATGGACACACACACACACATATAAATGCACATTAAGACACAGACAGTAGTGCCATTAAGTCACAAATAAACACTTTTTTTTATTTATAAGGAGATCAAAGATTCTAGGGAGAATCTGATGTTGTGGAACTTACAAGAAATGACTGAATGGTATATCTGACTCGATAGGTCTACTTCTGCTCCTTTTTTAATGCTCATGCGGTGTCATGCTCTTCCTGAGACAGCAGCAGCATCATATTTGATTGGAAAGAGTCAGTGGTAATGTGGGAAAAGATTGGAGGGCAGAATGTTTAATGTCGATTCCTAGTTATTGTACCACTATATCCGAAATGGGGCAGTGATTTGACATGAGGTTAACACAGTTTTTAAAAAATGTGTCCCACAGTGGAAGAAGGATGTCCCTTTCCCTTCACTGTTGCGCTGACTGTGGTGTCCTCATCCTCAGGGAGCAGTGAAGACTCGGTTAATTAAGGTATTTTAGTTTGAGCTTGACTGATCTTTGCTGGACAGGAGAGTCAATGTTTATTGGGAACAGACAGGAGACAGATGGTCAGACACACTCGGATCAGCCATGAGCATTCTGAATGGTGTCATCAAATGGCCAACTGCTGCCCCTTTCCAATGTGTTGTTCCATCAATCCACCCTCCCGGCTGTTACAGGAATATGCTGCTGCCCTTACTCCATGTGTTGTTCCCTCAATCCACGCTCCCGGCCGTTAAATGATATACTGCTGTCCCTACCCCGTGGGTTGTTCCCTCAATCCACCTCTCAACGCGATTACAGGGTAGACAGCCATCCCATTCAGCCAGACTGGATCGTTACAATGAGACGGGAGGAGAACATTCTATCCCTAAAAAGAATTACACAGGAATATAGGATGAAGTAATTCAGCTCGTTGGCTACATTACACAGCCCAGGACGAGGCCATTCAACCCGCCTGAAGTGCTGCACAGGAACAGGAATGCTGTCACTAACAGGAAATAGTAGAGATATATGATTTTTTAAACAAAACTGTAACTCGTTTTGACTCAGAGATCACTGTAGGGTCATCAATGATCAATAATCTATGTCAAATATCTGGATGAACGGACTGAATGGATCAAAGCCGAACTACCTTGTACACCAAAATGATCATTCAACAGATCTTCAAATGGAGGTAGTGAATCTGCATTAAGATGTATACAGGGAAGGTTAGTGAGGATACCCTCAGCAGAAATAATATAATGTAAGTTGTCTATTGCAGTCAGGAACAATTTAAATGGAGAGAGATTGCAGAACTCTGCGATGCAGATTTTTTTCATATTCCTGGTACATAAATCATATGAAGTCTGTCTGCAGATGCAGCAAGCGATTCGGAAGGAAAGTGGAATGATGCTGTTTGTGGCAACGGGTATTGGGTTTAATTAGGAATATTTCACTGTATCTGTACAGGGCATTGCTGAGACCACATCAGATACACTGGGGCAGTTTTGATCCTCCAAACTTAAAATAAAACGGATACAATTCCTTTCAAAGATGTTCGAAGATGCTTCATTTTACTCATTACTGAAATGAAGGCCTTTTGTTATCGGGAATTATCTGTTTGGATCTTAGATGAGAAATCTTATTGAGCTACGATTTTCAGAGAAGTCTTTCAGCTGGATATATATTTTCTCTTGGTTAAGAAGACTAAAGCTAGATAATATTCTTTCTGAATGAGATGCATTGGTATTAACACAAATATTATGAAGATATCAACGCATTTTAAAAATTACGCAGATGCATATAAACATCTCATCAAATCATAAAACGGGCACATTCTTTTCTTTTGCTAATGAAAGGCACTGTGCACAACAAGAGCATTGATGCTGCATACAACATGCAGTCTATTATCATCCATTCCAGAGAATGTACATGGAGGTGCACATGGTCCAGTTTGGTTTTCAGTTGACATTCTTGTATTTTTCTACACAGAGACGGAGAAAAATATTACTTGCTTCAGAAGCAGCAGCCAATTTGTCTCTATCTCTCTCTCTTACTGTGTTCTGCCTGAAAACAAGGGTGAGAGCAGAAAAATCCTGAGTCATCTTTACCACTCGTAGAGGATTCCTGATGAGGATTCATAGGAATCTCTGTACAGCTCGAAGAAAAGGGATTTCAGCAAAATCCAACTGTTCCAGGAAGAAATCCGCATTCCCAGACATTTGTGTGAGCAGAATAAGTTCAAAGTCAGAAAAACATTTGGGACACTATCATTTTACCATTTGTTCACAGTTCAACTTTATGTGTCCCAGATTACCCAGTCCGATACCGATATCATTGGACACAGCACTCAACTGGTTACATTTAAAATCTGCTTTCACCAATAGAGGAGTGGGAAAAGACATGAGTGACCCTCCAACATTGGTCAGAACACAAACAAGAGATTCTCAAATGGTTGGTAAGGTGTGAATTTCCTTCCACAGAAGATTGTGATGCCTAGATATTTCCATTTGTTCAAAATTGTCTATGTAAGACATTTGAAAGATAAATGAATGTAGGGAAATGGTACACGGATATGTGGAGGCCATTCAGTCCATCGAAATGACTGAACAAGAAGAGGGACAGCCCATTCAATCCTCCTGCCTGTTCCATAGGAAGAGGAGGCGTCTGGTCAGTACATTGAGCTATTAAACAGGAACAGGCAGAGTTCAGTAAGACCCCTAAACCTCTTCTACAGAACCAGGAGGAGACCATTCACCCCTCGAGACACTTACATAGGAATAGGAGGGTGTCACTAATGCTCCATCCTGGAAAAAGGAAAAGGAATGGAGCAGAGACTGCACTCATAGACTGTTCACAATGTTCCTCGTGGCTCCATTGCCTGTGGAAGAAATGATACTTTGACGTGTTTTGCCAGCAGTGAGGAAGGAAGCCAAATGTTTTGTGCCAAGCCTCAAGGAGGCATCTTCCATCTCCAAGAAGACAGATCCATGTTCTCCGTGGGGGTCAGAAGCTGGTGGGGATAGTTAACTGTTTAGGAATGAAGATATTGTGGCTCCTGTCAGGATGGTGGATAACGTGAAGTTCTATGTATGATCACACACCAAATGCATAAAGACTGGCCCTCTCTCTCTCTCAATCGAAATGAGGAGTGGCGTGGAGTGAGAGGAACGTTCTCAGAGTCGTTTAAGCCATTGAGAATCATGTAAACCAAGTTAAAAAAACATGGAATTTATCACCGTATTAGTTCTGTTTGGAATATAATGAGTGACTGTCCATCACCGTAAGGTTCAATGCAATCATCTCTTATTCTTCAAAGCGCTACAGATTAATCCTCATGCACACCCGATGGTTCAATCATCCCAACAATTAGTCTGGTGAAACTCCTTTACACTCCTTCTGCTAAGAGGATTATCCGTATAAAGTCGAGAAAATCTGTGCACAATACCCAAAATACTATCTCAACAACACTCTAGGGTTGAACACACTAGTTCTGTTCCCTCAGGTAGCTGTCTCAGCATTTTACCTGTGGTATAAAAAAGCCAGTCCTTCTCACTACACTGCGCATGATGTGGAATTTTGAAGTTTCTTACATCTTTGCGTCAGTCATCACCAGAGGTGTCGATGGAGATGTATATCACGTTCAGAGAGAGAGACTCAATCAGAAAGAATTCACATGAAACAGGGAATGGTCACCTACCTGAATGGAAATTACTTGCAGGAACATGGAAATCAGGCAGAGGAAGGAAGCTATCTTTCCTGTTGTTCTGCTCTCAAGGGATGTGTGCAGCCTTGCTCAGGCCAGCATGTTATGCTGATCTTGACTGAGTGGCTGTTTCAGCTGTTGCACAGGTTAATAAAGGGTAAACCACATTGCTGTGGATTAGCAGTCACACAGAGACCTGAACATGGAAGGATAACACATTGCCTTCTCTACAGGACATGAGACAAACAGATAGGCTTCCGTTTAAAACAAGTGGTGATGATGTCATTTGCATTCCATCAACTTCCTTCAAGAGACACAAAAAGATTATTATTTTGTGCCGCTTGATGATGAGTCAATGACTTGACCACCATGCACTGTCTGTCCATCTGACAGATACTGTGGAGAAGACAAATTAACCATCTTAAGTGCAAATATGTTGTGACGTAAGCATAGTGAGAAGGGACTTGAAACGGTTATATCTGCATTTACCAACGGCACAAACGTTGTTTATTCAGCAGTTGCTTTGAGGCCGAGAATGTGATTGAAATATCCTGATAGTCGTCCTGGGCAGGATTGGTGAGTGGGGAGAATATATAGAAATGTAAATATGAATGGAGAAAAAAGATCATGGAGTTTAATAAGAGTCTGGTTTCTCCTCGTGTATTGTTGAGTAAGTTGTGAATAGTAATTTGCTAGTTATAATCAGTGAGGAATAAAATCTTTGACTGGATCTGAAATGGTGACTTCCAAGTTTTAAACTTTGAATATGAACAGCAATTCAGTTAAACACAGCTTAATAGACAGATGGAATGACTTACCAGGAACACCAACTATAGCGAGGATGGGATAATAACCGCCTTCAATAATCCAAAGTATATCTTCGATCCGTGATGCTAATGATATCCAAGGCTGAGAAAGGTAGTAAAGACCATCGGATAACTCCTGTCCATTGTTGGAACATTCCAGTCTAATGTTCTCAGACTCTGATCTCTCCCCTCCGTCTCTCGAGCTGCTGATCCCTGTTAGTCCAGTCATTGCTGCTCCCGCCCATACTGGGATAACACATTGAACCGAGTCCTTAATTAATAGAAGAGGCAAACCCTCCAGTGACACATCTCGGATCCACGTAGACTGACATTAATCACAGTCACTGAACAAATAGCTCCAGCCAACGCCTT
>NW_026867475.1:0-70315 GCF_020745735.1 Hemiscyllium ocellatum
CCTAAACTCTAATGTTTTCTTATTTTAAAGGAAATGTAAAGTGTCTGTTCCAGATTCAACGTGACTGGTCAAGCTACTCGGTGTGAAGCGAAATACCATTTATTTAAACACGAAAGATGAAATAAAACCAAAGAAAGAGAAATTTAGAATAAAATAATTCTATTGGACAGCTTAACAGAACAATAGAACTAGGAGCTATTACTAATGAACTAGTCCAACATAGGAAATTCCAATAACCACAAAAGGAAAATACAGGAATAGAAAACAGCAGCTAGAGAAAATTCAGAGAGTGTAGCAGCCAGGAGACATTCTGTGAAACTTCCAACTCTGTGGAGACCCCATAATTTCTGATGTTACTGAGAAACCAAAAACCAGTGATCCTAATCTGTGAGAGCTGGCCACACCCATTCACTGCATTAAAATAAACCTAAGGCCTCCCTCGCTGTTTACTCAAGTGGTCATAACTAACCAGCTTCGTAACGATCGTTCAATATCTCTCTTAAAAGAAACCAGGATAAAAAGCCTCTTAAAGCTACAGCATCATCACACTTGTCAGTACATCGAGCTGTCATACAGGAACCAGGAACAACGCAATCAGGCCCTTGGCCTTGTCCAGTCGAACGAGGAAGAAGCCAGTCAGTCCCTTGAGTCACTTACACAGGATCAGTAGGAGGCCATTCCCACCTCAATGCACTTACACAGGGGCAGAATGAGGTAATTGATGCCGATTCCTGATGAATGTCTTATGCCAAAACGTCGGTTCTCCTGCTTCTCGGATGCTGCCTGACCTGCTGTACATTTCCAACAATCGACTCTCTTGTCTGATCTCCAGTATCGGCAGTCTGAGGTGTCTCTTAATTGATGCTCCAACATGATAAACAATTGGAGCAGAGGCTGCACAGACAGACTGCTCCACGTTGTTCCTCATGGCTCTGTTGCTCATGATACGCATGTGGGACTTTAATTTGGTTTTCACGTGGTGAGGAGGGAAGCCATATGTGTGAAGTCTAAAGAAGGCACCTTCCATCTCCGAGGTGACAGCCTGGTGTTCTCTGTGTAGAGCAGAAGCTGATGGGAATGGCTACCTGTTTCAGATGGAAGGTATTGTGGCGGCTGTTGGGGATTGTGAGTAACCTGACGTTCAGTACAGGTTCACACGCCGACTACACAATAACGTGGGGAGAGTTAATGTAGGTATATAAACTATTAGGAAATACACGTTGGACTGATGAATGGACTCTCTAAGTTCAAATAATGCTGATCTTGTTCATGTTGATCTTGTCCAGTGCACGTCCTGTTCAGTGTAACCGTTATGCCTTACTCTGTCCAAGTCTATTTCCATCCTATGATCTGTCTGGCCATGTTTACTATAATCTGCCTCCACTGCTCATAAATAAAGTGTTTCCTTGTACTGAGGTACACGTGGCAATAAATCAAACCAATCAATCCTGGGTAAAGTATGAATTTCTCTCCCTGTCAATGTCTGTTTGGAAATAAGTGATCTCTGCCATTCTTCGTGTTTCAGCATCACTATGTTTTAATCTCTCACAGTTCTACAGATTAAACACTCAGCGTCTTCACTCTATTCTCATGATACCATCACCCGTGTCTGTGGTAAGGAGATCATTCCTTACAAAGGTGACCAATTCTGTAGAGAGTGCCCCAAATACTCTCTCAGCAAGGCTCCACAACAGCAGGAAGATGGCTTTACTTATGTACTCGAATCATCTTACAATGAAGGACAGCACACCATTGACTGCACCCATTACTTACACAGGGTTTGATTCGGAGCGGTCAGCATAGACTTGTAGTGGGAGATCATGCTTCGAAATTTGTTAGAGTCCTTTGATGAAGTGACCAGGAAGGTTGATGAGGGCCGAGCGGTGACCATAGTCTCTATGGATATCAGTAAGGCCTTTGATAAGGTACCACATGGCAGGCTGCTCTGGAAGGTTATATCGCATGGAATGCTGGGGAACAGGCCAATTGGATGCACAGTTGGCTTGATGGTAGGAAGCAGATGGTTTAGTGGAAGGATGCTTGTCAGACTGGAGGCTGGGTCCATAGCTGTTTGTTATCTATGATTTGGTTGAGAATGTACAAGGTATGATTAGTAAGTTTGCAGATGGCACTAAAATAAGTAGTATCGTGATCCGTGAGGAAGTTATCAGAAATTGCAGCAAGATTTTAATCAGGTGGGGAAGTGGGCCGAGAAATGTAAAATGGAATGTAAAGTAAATGTGTGAGGTCTTGCCTTTTGAAAACTTAAATCAAGGTAGGAGTTTCATGTTGAATGGGAGGGCCTTAAGGTGTGTCGTGTGAAGAATGACCATTGGGTTCAGGTGCACGGTTCTCTGCGAGTGGAGTCACAGGTAGACTGGGCAGCGAGGAAGTCTTTTGGCACACTGGCCTTCATCAGGCAGGACATTGAGTATAGAAGTTGGGAATTTATGTTGCAATTACACAGGACTTTGGTAAGGCCGCACTTGGAGTATTGTGATCAGTTTTGTCACCTTGTTATCGGGAGGATATTATCAAATGAGAAAGAGTGCATAAGAAGTTTACAAGGATGTTGTCAGGACCCAGTGGTCTGAGTTATAGGGAGAGGTTGAACAAACTAGGACATTTTGTTTAGAGTGTAGGAGACTGAGGGAGGACCTTATAGAGCTGTATAAGATCATGAGGGATACGGATAGGGTGAATGCTCTCAGCCTTTTTCCAAGGTTTAGAGAATCGAGAATAATGGGGATGAGTTTAAGGTTAGAGGGGAAGGAAAAAAAGAGAAACTGAGGGGCCACTTCTTTCCACACAGGCTGGTACGTGGATGAGCTGCCAGCAGATGTAATTGAGGGGGTACATTAACAACATTTCAAAAGCATTTGGATAAATATGTGGATAGGAAAGGACTAGAAGGATATGGCCAACTGCAGGGAAATGGGGTTAGCGTGGATGGACATTTACAAGGTGGAGTCAAACCCCTCTGTTAATTAAAACCAAACTCCCAGAACAGCTCACCTCACCTCGTAATCTGTTACAATATGAGCGACACAGATCTCCTACATTCCACTATTTTTTTTTAAAAGAGCAAGTCAGTTTCTTAACTTTAATAGCGAATACTAAACAACAACTATTCACAAATACAAGCCCCTCTGTTTCTTAACTACTTACTATCTGACTCCAACTCTGTAAAAGTATGTTATTCCAACAACCCACATATTAAACATTACAATCTGAAGACCACACAGTCTCTATCTTCCCCGCTGTCTTCACTCTTCCAGCTGCTGATCTCCCTGGGTCCTTTTTTTTTACTGCAAGTAGGTTTTACATGAACATGTACCTTTGATAGAGAATATTTGAGTTGGCCAGTTAGCATTCCTTCTCTACAGCATTTACTCTGCTGTTGGATTGCAGTGGCTCTCCCTCTAGTGTTCAAATGCTGGGTTTATATACTCTCCATGATACAATAATTCTCATAATTTGATTGCTTTCAAGGTGTCCAAACAATAATATTCACATTCTGCTGGCTTCGGGTATCCTGAATCTTATTTAAACTCTTGGTTGTATTTGAATTGTTGTCAAAGTAGCAATCAAAACTCAGGTATCCATTTCCCAGCTAATTGTTACATTTGGAACAGTCTGACCTTTAGCTGGCATCTATGGCTATACTTTCTATTCAGCAAAACCCAGTTCTCTCTTAAAGTGACCAGACATGCTTTCGGCTTCAAAACACTTCACATGTTTAGAAAAAGAAAATGAAGCTTTTTCCTCTGATTCTTAACCGCATTATTCTGAAATACGGAATATTAACCTCAGTTATACCATTCATATTAATTCCACCCACGTATATAGCACTGGAATAAGTCAAATCTTATCTACACTTTTTCCTTTAAATCCACGATAACACATCTGCTATCACATTTTTAGGATCCACAGCATGTGTATTTTAAGTTCAAAGTTTGGTAACATGAGACTTCAATGAAATATTTTCATATTCTGGTCTTTAAATATTTCAAAAATACAAAAGGATTGTCGTTGTTGTCTACAACCATCTGCGACAATTTGTCATGTAAACATTCAAATGTTGTCAGGCCAGTACGAAATTCAATCATTTTTTTCCTATAATTGAAATTTTGTATTTTTTTTCTGGTGGATATTGAGTTTTTTGGACAAGTAGCCAATTGGCCACTCAATTCCATCATCAACTTTCTGTGTCAACACATCTCCGACCCCTATATCCCAAGCATCATGCACAATTTTCAAAGGGTTTCAAAATATTTGGTGTAGCTAAATCTGGTGCGGGGTGATTAAACCTGCTTTAACATTCTCAAATACCTCCTGGCATTGTTCTGTCCACCACATTCTGTGACCTTCTTTCATAAATCCATCAGTGGTGCCAATACGCTGCTGAAGTTTGCAACAAACTTCCGATAGAATCCACTCAGTTGCAAAAATCGAACACCTCTTTCTTCGAGGATGGTCGTGGAAATTCCTCAAAGCCCTTTATCTTTGTGTTGCATTGGATCAACCTTCCATGTCCAATGTAATGTCCCAAGAACATCACCTCTGCCTTCGCGAATTCTGTTTTCTTTAAGTTTATTACCAGGTTTGCTTCTTGTAATCCTTCAACATGCTCTGCCAAATGTCACATGTGGGCTTTCAATCACTTGCTGAAGATCACTACATCATACAGATAAGTTGCACAATTTGTTCATCTGGCCACAACTCTGTTCCTGAGTCTTAAATGTGGCTGGAGCATTATTCATTCACATGACATTCTGTAACATTTTTGTCATATTCGGTATCATTACCAGATAGTTTAACTGACTCAACACTTTTTTAATTTGAAAGGGGCCACTAAACCTGGCTTTGAAGGGATTTCCTACCACTGGTGGCAATACTAATACGTCATCCCCACGGGAAATCGTTAAAGTTTCAGTGTTTTTATCTGCCACTTGCTTCACTCTACACTGTGCCCTTTTCAGGTGCTGTTTAGCTGACTCACCTACTTCATCCAATCTCTCCCTCACCTCAGATAAATAATCCAAGTGTGAGATCTCCGACTTTGGTCCTGTCAATTTATATTTCATTCATTTCAAAGGGCCTCTCACTTCATGTACGAATATTAACTCAAAGGAAGGAAAATGAGTAGATATATTTGGGGCATCTCTATGGCAAGCAATATAATGAGACGCCTTTATTCCAATAATTCGGGTAATTCTAACAGTACGCTGTTAATATTGTCTTCAGCATCTGATGCCAACTTTCCAAGGCTCCCTGGGATTCGGGATTGGACGCACTTGATTCAAACTGCTGTCTGTCAAAACTATCCATCAAACAGCTGAGCGGTAAAATGAGACCCTTGGTCTGACTGAATCACACTGCGTAGCCCACAGTGAGTAAAGATAGCTCCCAACTCCTCTGCCTCCCTTTTTGCCTTCACACCCCAAAATGGAATTATCCCTGGAAATCGGGTAGACACGTCCATTATGATCAGCGGATGTTGGTTTCCACTTTTATTTCAGAAAGGGGAGCTCCACAATTAATCATAACCCACATGAAAGGTGTATTCGAATACAGGGTTTGGCAATAAAGGTGCTGGTTTATACTGCCTGGGACTTACCTACCATTTGGCATGTATGAAATGTACAACAAAAAATAACCACGTCCTTGTGCATTCCAGCCACTAGAGATGCTTTAGCCTGAGTCTTCCGTACATCAACTCCTTTGGCTTTTATCTTTCGGTTTTCCTTCCTGTTGGAACTTATGAGAGTGGGATCTTGTTACTACACAGTCTGGAAAAATCCCTGGGTATTTTTCTTTTAATTCCCCAGTTCCCTAGTCTTACTTTGGCTTCTCCACCACAAGGGCTGCCTCTCCCACCTTGGATCCTGCTAAATCATTCCAAGAACAAACTGTATTCCTGGAACTGACACTCTATCGTTCACTCTCGCTGTTACTTCCCCAACCTTGATTTGGCACTCCAACCTGATGTTACACAGGGAATGCTTAATTTCTGTCCCCATTCCCCATTTCACGCTGTTGAGTAACATGCCAGAAAGAGTGAAAATACTTTCATCTCTTACTATCAGAGGGGGAGGGAAAGTGAGGACTGCAGATGCTGGAGATCAGAGTTGAAAAGTGTGGGGCTGGAAAAGCACAGCAGGCCGGCAGCATCCGAGAGGCAGGGGAGTTGACATTTCAGGCATACGTCCTTCATCAGAAAAGTGGGGGGTAAGGGAGAGGGAAAGCGGCTGAGAATTACATTGGAGGGTAGGGGTGGAGCTGGGTGGAAGGGAGCTTGAAAGGCGATCAGTAGATGCAGGTGATGACTGATGGTGAAAGGTCGGAGAGGAGGGTGAAGTGGATAGGTGGTAGGACAGCTGGAACACTCAAACTATACAGCATCAACGTTGACTTCACTAATTTCCAAATCTCCCCTCCCCCAGCCTCAACCCAGATCCAACCGTCCAACTTAGCACTGCCCTCTTGAACTGTGCTAACTGTCCATCTTCCTTTCCACCTACCCACTCCACCCTCCCCTCCGACATATCACAATAAATCCCATTTATATCTTCCTATCGCCCTCCCAGTTTCCCTCCCACCAGCCCATCTCCTACCCTCCGAATTCTCTTTCAGCCCCCTGTTCCCCCCGCCACATTCCTGACGATGAGTTGATTCCTGATGTGTCGATTGTCCTGCTCTTCGAATGCTGCCTGATCTGTTGTGCCTTTCCGGCCTCTCAGTTCTCAACTATTAGAGACTGAGCAGCTCCCGTATCTTGGAAAATTATAACTACTTGTATTTCCCCCACACCCCGTTTTTCCTTAGTAAGGTTTATCTACGGAGGCAAATTCTTTATACAGACCAGGCACTGCCTCCATACCCAGCCCCTGCCTGGGCAGTGCACTCTCCTGCAGCTCCTCGGCTCCATTTCGGGTCTCCTTTAACAGGTTCACTAATACCATTGGCTTAAACTCTTTTACCACATCTTTTCCCAAAGTGTCTTCCTTCAATGCCCAGCACTGTGTGTCCCAGCTTACTGCAGTGAAAACACCTTTTCACAGTGCCCTTCTTAAACCATCGGCACTGTAATTTTTATGTGTTCCACTACATTATTGTCAGAACAACTGAGGCCTTTCACTTCCTTTCAAACCCTTGGACCTGTTTTTTCATCTGTGGTAAACTATTGCCAGTGTGCCTTTCTCTATGTTTTGCAGTGCAGGATCTCCCCTTCTCTCAATTTTTATCACCCACAAGATGAAATCCTCCCAGAAGCTAAATTTCATCTCATGCACCAAAGCATCTCATCTGCCCTTTCTGCTACGCTTCTCACTTCTTGAACTTTTTGTTCATTCACATGAATTCTTACCATCTCTGGAAGTGAGTCTTTTAACTCCTCCCTTCGAGCCTCACAGGTCTTATCCATTTTTAAAGCCTGCATCCTTCTATCAAAATGACTGTGTTTAATTCTTTCAAACTCAATATAAGTCTGACCTGGTTCTGTCTCTATATTTCTGAACTGCTGTCTATATTCTTCTTGTACGAATTCATAAGCACTCAAAATAACCTGTTTGCATCTGCATAATCTCTTGCTCCCTCATGAGACAGCACGGCACAGACTTCTCAAGCTTCACCCACCAGCTTAGTCTGAACTAGCATTAGCTACAGGTTCACTGGACATGCCATCTGCCGAGCCAGTTTTGCAAATGAAATAGAAGTGGTTTTGGCATTTTTCGCACCGAAATATGGCAATGTATTAACATAGTTGTATACATCCCTACATTCTCCCTTCATCTTTATCCTGCTAATTTAACTTTCTTATCTAATTCCAAACTTCTGAATTTCAAATTCTCCTTCTCTTCCTTTTTCCTCTGTTTCTCTTTCTCTATCTTCTCTCTCTTTCTGTTTCTTTCTTTATCTTCTAACTCCAGTTGTCATATTTGCAATTTAAGTTTCTCGAACTCGACTGCAGTTTCCTGCTTCTCTGACGACCAAAGAGCTTGACCAACTCCATTATGATGACAGCTTTCCTTTTGTACCTGGTGAAACCTAATTCTAATCTACATGTTAATTCTAGAAGTATGCCCTTCCTTTGTCTTTCTACACTTGCTTGGCAAATTTGGGAACCACCTTCAAACCTCAGAACGTCTTTAGTCATATTAAAAGCCATTTCTTTTATTTAACCAACCACAAGGAAACAAAATTAAATGAATTTTCTCACCTGTTTTATTTGAAGATCTACGTCACTAACTGCCAAGTGATGGAATCTGCTGGGACCTTTTGTACGCCAAAGCTGTTCAAATCTGTCTAAATCCTATACGACAAGCCCTCAAACTGTTATGATGTCGCTGTTGAACTCCTCGTTAATTAAAACCACACACCCAGAAAAGCTCACCTCACCTCGTAATCTGTTAAAACACGAGTGACAAAGTAGTCGCAAATTCCACTATTAAGAGAAAAAGAACAATTAATAAGTATGTATTTTAACTCGCTGAGCTTGATGGTTTGTTTTCAGATGTTTTGTCACCATGACTAGGTGATATCATTAGTGAGAGTCTCTGGTGACGCACTGGTGGTAAGTCTCGTCTTTCTATTTCTAGGTCTTGGTTTCTTAAGGTGCATGATGTCATTTCCAGTTTTTTGTTCAAGGCAAGGTAGATAGGATCTAAATTGATGCGTTTGTTGATGTACTTCTCGCTAGAATGTCATGTTTCTAAGAACTTTCGTGCGTGGCTTTGTCCTAGGAAGTGCGTGTTGTCACAGTCAACGTGGTGTCCTTCTTTTTCTGTATGAATGGAAACTAATGATAGTGGGTCGTGTCTTTTGGAGCCAGTTGGTGTTCATATATCCTGCTAGCACGACAACAGGACAGTCGGAAATGGAGAAAAAAAACGATTTTATATACACTGTTTAATCAGTGTGTGTTCAGATAAGTAACACTCTTCATATGTGTATAACGCATTCTGAATGAACAACTGAGACACAGTTAACAAAAAATGATGCACATGATGAATAAAATTTTTTAAGCATTAAAACATTATTTGATCCTCATCTGAAGTGATACCTTCCCTTTCTCTCAATGTCCCCCCTTTTCTGGGATTCCCAACTCTAGTCTCTCATTTTTATCAGAATGTGTGTTAGAAATTCTTGTTTCTGGTTTCCAACCTATTTCAGTTAATCCCCTTTCTACCAGGAATTAAATATATTGGTCTGTTGGGTTCTTTCCAAAACTAGTGTCTGTCATATTATTGGAGAGGAAAGTTATGGCATCTGACCCAGCGTTTGAACATATTGCTCTGCTGTACGTGCACTGTACAAAGGACCACAGCACACAGGAATTGCCAAAAGATTGAGGGAAGTACATCTACTTCTTTCGATAATATAGTTTTCTCATTTTCCACATCTCCATATCTATATCCTCTCTCTCGTTCTCCCTTTGTATCTAGTTAAGAAATCCACCAATCTTCGTGGCCCATCTCTCAAACTCATTCTTTCATTTTATACGTAATGCTTTCTTCAAGATGTAATGTGGTTATAATGAAGCAATGTAACTACAAAGACATGTGGGAGGAGCTGGCCAGAGTTAATTGGAAGGGGAGCTGAGCAGGAAAGACCATGGAGCAGCAATAGCAGGAGTTTCTGGGGATAATTCGGAAGATAATACCAGAAATGCAACCCCAAGCTGATGAAACATACTCATGGGAGGACAAGGCAGCCAAGAGTGACAAGGCATCAAACCAAAAGAGAAAACATACAATGTGGTGAAGATGATTGGGAATCCAGAGAATTAACTGGCTCTGAAACTACATAAGGATGGTATCACTGACACTACAGAGCTCTTAATCATTGTCAGGGAGAGAAACAGAGGAAACACATTCACTTTAAACACAGAAGATGGCATTTCTCAAGGAAAAAGATTCAGGTGAATTAAACATTTGAATTAACATCAGTTAAATGCTTTTGCAGAATGTGTCAGATTGGAGGCAAGACCCGGGGAGACAGACCCTCAGCAGAATGAGAGTTTGAAATTGAAGTATTTCCACATCAGAAACCAGGTGAGGTCACTGAGTACAGGACTGATGGGTGAATGGCCTCAGTGAGAATTGGGGAACAGACAGCAGAATTGCATTGCAGATATTGCAGCTGGAAACTGTATTCATGTAGTGCTGGAGACCACAGCAGCAGGAGAAGCAGACCTGCATTCAGACACAACCTGTAACTTTTTGCCAGGATAACACCTCAGTCTGTCATTACAATAAACACCATCTATGGCTCAGTGACGAGTGTGGGTGAACATGTCAGAGTCAGAATCACATGAACCTTAACCTGATGCTAACTCATTAAAGCTACCTGACTTGACCAACAGATCAGAACGAAGCCCTGTAGTCCTGCCACATTCAGTTATAAATGGTGATGGACGATTAAACAAATGACTGGAGGAGAGGGCTCCACAAACATCCCCATCCTAAATAATGGAACAGACCTGCACATCAGTGTAAAAGAGAAGGATGTTCTATCTGCACCATCCTCTGCCAGAAGTGTTGAGTCGATGATACACTTCACCCTCATCATGATGCCCACAAAATCACAGACGCCAGTCTTCAATTATTTCGATTTGCTGCATGTGAGATGAAGAAACAGCTGAACACAGTAGATACGACAAAGGCAATGGGTCCTGACCCCATTCCTGCAATAGGACTGAAGACTTGTGCTACACAACAAGCCGTGTCCCTGGGGAAGCTGTTTCATTCCAGCTCCAACTCTGACATCTCCCTGGCAATGTGGAAAATTACTCAGCTGTGTCCAGTCCCCTAAGAGGGAATAATTACAATCTGACCAATTATCACTCCCTCATTCCCATCACGACCGTCAAATTGTTGGGAGTTCTTTTTGACAGAACTGTCAAGCAGCATAGAAATACCCTGCTCAGTGTGGTTTTCGACAGGTCCCCATGTGGAGATGGTGCTGTTGTGGAAATATCACTGGATTACTAATCCAGACCAGGATAATGCTCTGGCAGCGGTTGGAAGTTAAAAACAATTAATAAAATATCGAGATCTAAAACCTGGGGTCAGTAACAGTGACCTTGAAGCCAATATCGATTGTAAACAGAATTTCCTTCTCCAATGTACTTTTAGGAAGTGAATCTCCCGTGATTTCCTGGGCTGGGCTAAAACAGACTCCAAAGACCCTGACATGTGATAAACATTTCAATGGTCTCTGAAACTGCCAAGCAAGGCACTCACTTGTATCAAACTGCACCGAGGTCTGAAAGGATGAAACCGGACAGAACATCCGGCCTCAGCATCAGTGTCGGAAAAGGGAATGGGAACACAGTCCTGTCGACCCTGCAGAGACCTCCTTCCTAACATCTGAGAGCTTGTGACAACATTTACAGAGCTTTCCCACAGACTGCACGGAAACAGCGGAAAAGGAGTAGGTCATACAACACATTGAGCCTCCCCCATTCTATTTCATGTAAAAAAAATCTCCTCGATGCACTTACCCCACATGATGTACATATCCGTTAATGTGAGTAACCTTGGGAAGTTATAAAATAGGAAATGCAGTAGTACGTTTGGTCCACCGAGTTTGCTACCCAATTCAATGTAATGATGGTCCGTCCTTCATTTCCGCCCCGTACTCCTGCTCTCCCACCATCCCTTTACTGTCTCTAAATCCTTACTTATATTCAGTGTCTTGGTTTCCAGGTGCGAGAGAATTCCCCAGGGTCACCAATGTCTGAATGCAGCCAGTTATTCTCAGCTCAATACAGTGTGACCTGCCTGTACCTAATACTGTGGTCCCTTGATTTAGACATCTCAGACAGGGGAATAATCATGTCTGCTTCCAATCTGTCTCACCCTGTCAGAGTTTTGTATATTTCACTGCGATCTCCACTCATTTTCCTAAACACCATTGAATACTGGCCCAGTCGCCCCAAACTCTGCTCCCATAACAAGCCTGTCATCCCAGAGACCAGTCTGGTCATCCTTCACTGCTCTCCCTCAATGTCAGGTTTGTCCTTTATTAGGTGAGGAGACCAAAACTGCACATAATGCTGCACAATGTTCGAGATGGGGTCTCACGAAGGCCCTGTACAGCTTCAGTAAGACACTCTTACTCCTCGACTCAAATCCTCCTGAAATGAAGGTCAACACACCATTTATCTTCCTCACTGCTTTCTGTTTCTGCAATATTGCTTTCAGCGATTGGTGTACAAGGAGATGCAGATCGTTTTCCGTGTTATAGCTCCCACTTGCTGGTTGTATATACACTGGTCAGCGTGCCAATGCCATTCCGAGTATTGACATCTGGTTACAGAACTCACTGCGCTGCAGGGGCCTCAGAGGTTTATGCAGAAGAAAACAATAAAACGGAACATAAGTCCCTTTGTAGATCAACATGTTTCAACCAATCCTTTTCAAATGGTAGGCTGCCAATTTATCGTTTCCACCAAAGGGCACACTGTCACCTCTATCCATATTGTTCTCCATCTGTCACGTATTTACCCTTTCACTCCACTTGTCTTAGTCTTCTTGGTGCGTTTTTACATCCTCCTCACCCACTCACAATCCCAAAAAAAACCCAAGAGAAAATCACCTTTTTACAGTGATAGTATACTCACAACTCCACCATCAATAAAATGATCCATCAAAATATTTAGAATATTTCTAAATAGACGTGGTCGTGAGTTGGAAAGATGGTCTCTGAGGATCTTTGGTGAATCATTTCATTGCAGCATGTAGATAGTGAAGCACTGCTGCTGCTGCTGCTGCTGCTGAGGGTTGATGGTGGAGCATTGTGGGTGAAGGGACAGTCAAACTGGTTGCTTTGTCCTGATAGTATAAAGATTCTTGAGTGTTGTTGGGGCTGCACTCATCCAGGCAAATTGGGAGTCTTCTATCGCAACAGACTTTTGGAAGTCAGGATGTGAGTTACTCGCCGCAGTATTCCTAGCTTCTGACCTGCTCTTGTAGTTACTGTGTTTATGTGGCGAGTCCAGTGAGTTTCTGAGCAATGATTACCCATCAGGACTTTGATACTGGGTGATTCACTGATAGTAACACCATTGAATACCAAGGGGCAGGTTAGATTGTATTTTATTGGTGATGGTCATGGTCTGGCATTTGTGAGGCCTGAACATTACTTGCCACTTGTCAGCCTGGATACTGTCCATATCTTGTCGCATTTGGACATGGACTGCTTCAGTATCTGAGGAGCCACAAATGTTGCAGAACATTGTACAATCATTGGCGAACATCCCCACTCCTGACCTTAACATGGAGGGAAGGTCATTGATGAAGCAGCCCTGAAGATGTTTTCGGTTACTGCTCGAGGGACTCCTACAGACATGGAGCTGAGTTGACTGACCTTTTTCAACCACGACCATCTTCCTACGTGTCAGGTATGATTCTAACCAGCGGGGAGTTTGCCTCTGATACCCATTGATTCCAGTGTTGCTAAGGCCCCTTGATACCACACTTGGTCGAAGACTGCCTTGATTTAAAGGGCTGTCACTCTCAAACCATCTCTGGAATTCAGCTCTTTTGTCCATGTTTGAACTAAGGTAATGAGATCAGGAGCTGAGTGACCGTGGGGGGGGGGGGGGGGGGGGGGTGGTGGGGAGTGGGGGGGGGCCCAAACTGGGCGTCATTGACCAGGGTATTGCTTAGCAAGTGCTGCTTAAAAGCACTGACACCTTCCACTACTTTACTGATGATCAAGAGTACACTGATGGGGTGGTAATTGGCCCGAATAGATTTGTTCTGCTTTTTATGTACAGGAGATACTTGGGGTAATTTTCATGTAATCTGGGAAAGCCATTGTTGTAACTGTATTGAAACAGTTTGGCTGGGGGAGTGGCAAGTTATGGAGCACAAGTTTTCAGTACTATTGCCAGAATGTTGTCAGGGTATGTACCCTTTGTAGTATCCAGTATCTCCACCCATTTCTGGAAATCGCGTGGACTGAATCGAATTGGTTCATGACTGGTAACTGAATTGCTGAGGATCACTGTAGGAGGCTGAAATAGATCATCCACTCAGCACTTCTGACTGAAGATTGTTGCGAATGCATCAGCCTTATCTTATACACTGAAGTGCTGTGCTCTTCCATCATGGAGGAAGGGGTTATTTGTGGAATCTCTTCCTTTAGTGAATTGTTTAATTGTCCCCAACGTTTCTCGACAAGGTGTGGAAGGACTGCAGAACTTAGATCTGATCAGTATATATTTTCCTCTTGATGGTTCCTTCACCACTTGCCACTCTCACAGTTATATCCTTTAGTACCAGGCCAGCGCGATCAGTAATGCTGTTGCAGAGAAATCCTCCACCCAGAGTACATCTTGCATCCGTGCGACGCTGAGTGCTTCCTCCAAGTGTTGTTCAGCATGGAGGAGTACTGACGCATCAGTTGAAAGAGGCTGGTACATGGTAAGCAGCAGGAGGTTTCCTTTCCCATGTGTAAACTAATGCCATGAGACTTCATGGGATACAGAGTCATTGTTAAGGACTCCAAGAGCAATTCCATTCCAACCGTATCCCAATGTGCCGCCACTTCTGCTGTATCCATCCTGCTGATGAGACAGGAGATGTCCGGGGAAGGTGATGGGGAGTATGGGACATAGTCTGAAATGGATCATCCACTTAGTATTTCTGACTGAGGATTGTTACGAATGAATCAGTCTTATCTTATACACTGAAGTGCTGGGCTCTTACATCATGGAGGAAGGGGTTATTTGTGGAATCTCTTCCTCCAGTGAATTGTGTAATTGACCCCAACGTTTCTTGACTAGATGTGGAAGGACTTATACCTTACAGAATCATACCTTAAAGACAATGTCAGGCTGTTGCTTGACGAGTCTGTTTATTTCTATTCATTGTTTCCTGCCAGCTATCCCATTCTAGAAACATGTCCATACATTAGCCCCAATCCACTCAGATTTGATTATGCAAACTGGGCTTGGAGCTGTACCAAAATTTATCTAAAAATCAAAATGTTTAACATATATTGCTTCTCTTTCATTTGTCTCCCATTCTGTATCTCAAACATAATTCCCATTTCATAAATCTATGTTAGTGTTGTCTATGACCATTACTTTCAACCCCAATAATTTCTCCTAAACCATTTCCTGACTATGTTCTATGTTCCATGTACTCTATCATTTTCCCACACCAGACTTGGTTTTCCTTGTATTGTTAGAAAGTTCTGTGAAGACAGAACTGAAGTAGTGGCTTCATAGTTCGGCCATTTCCCTGCTCCCCATTCTCCACTCTATGGTTTAAAACTGTAAGGAAACTGTACATGTTACTCATATTTTTCCCATTGACATGATTTATCAAGTTATTACAGTTCACTCTTATAACCCTTGTGAATATACTCTTTAGAAACTCATCTTTTCTCGCCTTAAACTGCTCAATAACTTCCACACCATACACTCACAGGAGCATAGACTCTGTGTCAACACAAGTACAGCACGATCTTTATTAGTCCCACTTTCCTACAACAGGCCCTTAGCCGGGAATGATATGACACTTCCAAGTGCTCGTCCAAGTACGTTTTAATGATTGCGAGGTTATCTGTGATAATTCCCCTCTCAGGAAGTAATCCCAGAACACAGCATCCTCGAGCTGAAAAATATGTTTAAATCGTCTCTGAAACTCAAACGTTTCACTTTAAAAGTCTGCTCCTTTGTTCTCGACCCACTGACTAAAAGGAACAGCTGCTGTCTATCCACCCTGTCCGTGTCGCTCATAATCTTATCCTTCTGAATCATGGACCCCTCAGCTTTCTCTGCTCCAAAGTAAACAACCGAGCTTATCCAGCCTCTCTCCATAGCTGATATGCTCCATCCCAGGGAGCATGCTGGTGAATCACCTCTGCACCCTCTCCAGTACAATCACATCCTTCCTGGAATGTGACTCCCAGAACTACATACAGTATTCCATTTTGGCCGAACCAAAGCCCTGTATTGCTCTTATAATCTACACCCTGATTAGGAAACATAACACCCAAGGTCCAATTCTTAACTACTCCATTAACCTGTCCAGCCACATTCTGGGATGTGTGGAGAAGCACACTCTGAGGTTCCCAGTGTGTTGCCATTCATTGAGTCCTCCCCTGCCTGCTTCCTTCTCCCAAAGTGCATCATCTCATATTTATCAGGGTTACATTCAATCTGCCATTGATCTGCCCATCTCACAATTCCATTTGCATCTTCCTGTAACTTAAGGCCTTCCTCCTCACTGCTAACCACTCAGCCATTCGTTATGTCAAACATACACTTACTTGGTACACCAGGGGACACTGGTCTCCAGTCACACAAACAGCCTTCTCCCACCACCCTCTGTCTCCTGCCACTAAGACAGTTTTCGTTGTAACTTGTCAAGTTTTGCTTCATATTGTGAGATTTTACTCTATTTCTCAGTGTCCCAGGTGGAAATTTGTCAAAGACCTTCCTACAAAACTAAACAATCGACCTCCTCAAACTAATTCAATCAAACCCATTAGATGTGACTTCCTTCTGATAAAGTCATGATGATTATCCCTGATCAAACCTTGCGACTCTGATTGGAGTTCGATTTTTTTCCTTCCCTTTTTTCTCCAGTAGTTTCCTTAACAGTGATCTAATACTCGCTCGTCTATAGTTCCCTGGTCTACCTCTCCCATCCTTACTGTGAAGTGGAATCGTATTAGCAGTTCTCCAGTTCTCTGGCACATCCCCTATGGTCAGATTCTAATTAAAATATTCAGTCCGCAATGCAATCAACGTGTGTATTGCTGCTTCCTCTGAAATACATGTATGAAGTACATCTAATCTGTCAGATTTATAAATACTCAATCCAGCTTTCTTTTCAAAGATGACCCAACACTGATAAGAAGATCTCAGATTTTACTTACACAAGTCCCATGGTCACTTGGTATTTCTGGAAGAATTTCGGACATTCTTCCATGAAGGTAGACACCAAAGAAACTGTTTCCTTTCCCTGCAATTTCTCTGTTCTCTGCAATAACTTATCCTGAACACACACCAACTGCACCACATTTGACCTTATTTTTTTTTCATACATTGATAGATGCTTTTTAGCAGTTTTTATGTTTTCTTTCATTTGCACGCTTTTTCTCTTTTTGATTTTCTTCTCAGTTTCTTGGTCATCCTTTGCTGGGTCCTACATATCTCTGAATCCACTGGCTTACTGCAACACTTGGCATTTTTCTAAGCTGCCTCCTTTCATCTAATAGGTAGATGAGGGTGGGGTTGAAAGTGATAGTCGGAGAGGAGGGTGGACCAGATTGATAGGAAGGAAGGTGGATACATCAGAACATTCAAAAGGGCGGTGCTGACTTGGAAGGTTGGAGTGGGATAAGGTGGGATTAGGGGAAATGGGGAAATCCACTATGATCCCCTGTAGTTGGATGGTCCCAAGGCAGAAGAGGAGGCTTTCTTCCTCCAGGCTTCTGGTGGCTCGGATTTGGCGATGGAGCAGGCCCAGGACCCTCATGTCCTTGGCAGAATGGGAAGGGGAGTTAAAGTGCTCAGCCACAAGGCGATGGAGTTGTTCAATGTGGCTGTCCCAGAGATGTTCTCTGAAATGATCCAAAGTTGACCTCCTGCCTCGCCAATGTAGAGAAGACCACAGTGGGTTTAATGGATGCAGTAGATGAGGCGTTTTGTCTCCTTTTATCACCTTTCACTTTAAACCCCACCTTCATCTACCTATCGCAATCCCAGCTACCTCCCCCCTGTCACACCCCCTTCCCATTTATCTCTCAGCCCCCTTGGCCCATAAGCTTCATTCCTGATGAAGGGCTTATGCCCGAAACATCGATTTATCTGCTCTTAGTATGCTGCCTGGCTGTGCTTTTCCATCACCACACTCTTCGCCTCTGATCTCGAGCATCTGTAGTCCCCATTTTCTCCTCACACCTTGATGGCTTGCATGACTCAGATTTGTAACGGTTACTTCAAATACAACAAAAACTGTCGTGTACTCAAACAGCATAAAAGAAAACCAATACATTGTGGTCACTGTTCCCAAAATGTCCTTTCCGGCAAAATTTTCAATTAGCTCTTCTGATCACTCATCACCAATTCCTAAATAACCTGATCTCGAGCTCAGTGATCAACATAATGTTCATGTAAACCATCTCACACGTGGTCATGAAATCCATTTTTCCCAGCATTAGCATTCAATTGGGTTAACACAGTTCAGACGTAATTTAAACATATATCATTACTGCAGTACCCACAAATGTGCATATCTCATTTCCTGTTTTATAACATGTCCAGCATTTGTATTGCAGCTTTCACTTTGATAATAGACAATAGACAATAGGTGCAGGAGTAGTCCATTCAGCCCTTCGAAACTGCACCGCCATTCAATATGATCATGGTTGATCATCCTTAATCAGTATCCGCTCCCTGCCTTATCTCCATAACCCTTGATTCCACTATCTTTGAGAGCTCTATCCAACTCTTTCTTAAATGAATCCAGAGACTGGGCCTCCACTGTCCTCTGGGGCAGAGCATTCCACACAGACACCACTCTCTGGGTGAAGACGTTTCTCCTCATCTCTGTCCTAAATGGTCTACCCCGTATTTTTAAGCTGTGTCCTCTGGTTCGGCACTCACCCATCAGCGGAAACATGTTTCCTGCTGCCAGAGTGTCCAATCCTTTCATAATCTTATACGTCTCAATCATATCCCCTCTCAGTCTTCTAAACTCAAGGGTATACAAGCCCAGTCGCTTCAGTGTTTCAGTGTAAGGTACTCCCGCCATTCCAGGAAATGACCTCGTGAACCAACGCTGCACTCCCTCAATAGCCAGAATGTCTTTCCTCAAATTTGGCGACCAGAACTGCACACAGTACTCCAGGTGTGGTCTCACCAGGGCCCTGTACAGCTGCAGAAGCACCTCTTTGCTTCTATACTCAATTCCTCTTGTTATGAAGGCCAGCATGCTATTAGCCTTCTTCACTACCTGTTGTACCTGCATGCTTGCCTTCATGGACTGGTGTACAAGAACACCCAGATATCTCTGTACTGCCCCTTTACCTAAATTAATTCCATTGAGGTAGTCATCTGCCTTCCTGTTCTTGCCACCAAAGTGGATAACTATACATTTATCCACATTAAATTGCATCTGCCATGCATCTGCCCACTCACCTAACTTGTCCAGGTCACCCTGTAATCTCCTAACATCCTCATCACATTTCACCCTGCCACCCAGCTTTGTATCATCAGCAAATTTGCTAATGTTATTGCTGATACCATCTTCTATATCATTAACATATATAACTCCCATCAATGTTTGCTCCTCCTTGCTGTTTTTCCGCTCCACCTTACTAGATTCTGTGGAATCTGAGCGATGTGGGCTCTGGGGAGATTAATGGCAGTGATCATCTCGCCACATCATTTATGATCTTCGCAAACTTTCATTTCTCCAGATCTCCCGTTATGCTGATGGAGTAGAGAAGGACAATGATCTTCCAACAATGCTCTGTATTCTCCCAGAGAGCTGAGACTGCTCTAACCTGGGTGGGAACATTACAGCAGGCTGGTAAAGTGTTGCTGCTGCTGTACAGGGAGATCACATCTGGAGTAGTGTGTACAGGTTTAGCCTCTTCTATGAAGAAAGGATGTTGTTATATTGGAAGCAGTTCAGAGATGGTTCCCTCAACTGGTTCCTGCAATGAAGGCGCTAGATTATAACGAAAAGATGATCAGGTTGACCCAGTAGTCAATTACACAGATAGTGGAGGAATCCATTCAGTTCTCCAGCCTGTTACACAGGAACAACAGGAGGATATTCAGGCCTTCGACCCTGTTACACCAAAACAGGACGAGACCATTCAGTCCCTTGAGCCTGATATACATTTACAGAAGGAGGCCAATCAGCCCCTCGAGCCTATAACACTGGACCCCGAGTAGGCCATGCTGCACCAGCATCCTGTTAAACAACAACAGGATCAGTCCATTCAGCCTCCTCAAGTCTGTAACATAGGAACTGGAAGAGGTCACACAGTGACAGGAGATTGTTACACTGGGATAACACGAGGCCATTCAGACCCACCGAGTCTATTGCAAGGGAATTGGATAATGATAAAAACTATCTGAGACTTCTTTAATGAGAAATGAAGAGGTAATGTAGACACGTGTCTGTTGTAGTATGTGAACAAGAGAAGAACAATCAATCCCTTGTTCCCATCTCCGGGATACATGAGGAGACCGTTCAGTATTTCCACCTGTTATGAGAAGACCCATCAGCCCCTCAAAATGTTACACAGCAACGGGAAGATTCCATAATCTCCCAATCCTCTAAAGCATCAACAGGAGGAGGTCATTCTGACCTTGGAGACGGGCAACATGGGAACACCAGAAAGACATCAGCTCATCGATTTTGATGATGAGTCCATTCAGTGACACATGGCTCTTACACAGCAATTGGAGCACATCTCTTCAAGTCTTGTGCCCATTAAACAGGAATTCAAAGAAAATGTAAAGGTTTTCGAAAATGAAGAACTTATAATAATGGTATACATTAGGTACTAAAGTGTGACAATAAACTATTATAATTTATGGCAAATTGTAAGAGTCCATTGTTCAGGACATTTGCAAAGTTAAACCACAATCCATCAGAGTCAACATGGTTTTACGAAGGCTAAACCGTGTCTGAATTGTTTGCTTGAGTTATTTGAAGATGTCACAAACAAGGTGGGTCGTGGAAATCCTGGAGATGGAACATATCTGGTCTTCCTGAAGTCATCGGATATGTCGCTTCTCCAAAGAGTAAGTGGTAAGATCAGACAACATGAGTTTAGGAGTAATTAATTAGCTTGGATGGAGGAATGGTTAACCAACAAAATGGAGTCAGATGGAATAAATGTGTCATTTTCTTTTGGCAAATGCAGTTTGTGGGCTGCCATTGATTTCAGGACTCATGCCTCAACCATTTGCGATCGATGGTATTACTGCACTCGGTTGATGGGATAGAAAATACAATGTCACATTTTCAGATGACACTAGCATTGGTGGGAAATTACTTCGGAATGATGATGCAAGAGATTTAAAACTATATGGATAGGTTTGGTTAATTTGCCAACATTTGGCAAGGAAAATTAAAGTGAATAAATATGGGGCTATTCAAGTTGTCCAGTATAATAGAAAGACAAATTATTATCTAAATGGAGAGAAAGTTCAAAGTGCTTAGGTGCAGAGGGATCTGGATGTCTGCTTGCATATCACAGAAAACCTGCCTGCAGATACTGCAAGTAATGAGAAATGCCAGCATAATTTCAGTGCTTATTTATGAAAGGATAGAGTAGAAAGGTAGGGAGTGTTGGTGTAGCTAAGCAAAGCATTAGTGAGGCTGCAACTGGAGTACAGTTTGGGTGTCCTGCAGAATGTGGCATTTCCATTGGAGGCAATTCAGAAAAGCTTCATTAGATTGATTCCATATTTGAAGTGTTTGTCTAATGAAGAGAAATTGAGCAGTTTAGGCCTATACTCTCCAGTTTATAAGAATGAAAAGAGATCTCATTGAGGTCTGTAAAATGCTAAAAGTAATTGAATGTGTAGAAATGGAGTGGATTTTGTTTTCATGTGGCGCAATCTACAACAAGAGACTAGAGTTTTAGGATGGAGAGATGGCAGGAAAGTGGAACAGAGGCCGTGTTGACATCAGCCTCATCGAGGGGTTGGATTCCTCACAGATGCTCCTTGTTCTTATTCAACTCTTCGACTGTGTTGCTCAGGAATGGGGGAATACTGGGTATCATACAGGAAGCAGGCACTCAGGATAAATCAGTCTCAATCAGTTTGACAGAACGTAACCCGTAGGGTCAAAGAATAACCAATACTTGGTTCTCAACTATTTACAGTCTATATTAATGATCAGGGGGATGGAACAGATATACAGATGCTGAGTTTGGTGATGTCACTATGGTAAGCAAGAGATTAAAAGATCAAGAGAGGGTGGGGAGTCTGCAAATAGATTCAGAGAGGTAAAGGCAATGGATAATAGTTTGGCAGGTGGAATTTAACATGACATAACATGTCATTTCATTTATAGGAATAACGGAAAGCAATATGTTACTGAAATGGAAAGGGATTACAGGACTTAATGATACTGTGTACTAGGGGGTTCACTCAGACCCGTTTAGACATGGGAGGTTTTGCTCCATCCCTGATCGTCAACTCCCAGACACTCCCAGTGACCCCATTGCTCTCCGTACACATGGACAACTTTGATGTTGATTGGTGGTGGGGATGGTGTTTTGAAACGAGCATCGAGGGGACGTCTCTTATCCAAGATACATTCATTTCTTTCTACGTGGAGACCCAATGACGATGGGAATGGCTGACTGCTTCTGAATGAGGAGGCCGTGACTGCTGCCAGGACAGTGGGTATTCACCAACATGATGTACTGTGCATGGGTACACTGTAACATTAATAGAGAGAGAGCTCCTTCAGTTCCTCTACCTCTCCCCATTGACATGGGTTCTCTGCAGATGCCATGCACACTATCGGGAATCCCACCATACCACTGGATACACCCAGCAGCTGCCTGCTATGGGAGAAACAATGTATTTAACTCATCCACCATATATATCCTCCATCACCGAATGGTGACATTGATGTAGAGATATTGGGAAATGACGGATATGTCACCTAGTCCTGCCTGGAAAGTTATGGATCATAGAAGCTGAATGAAACTGTGACCCTAACAGCCACTGGCAGCAGCACCCTCCCCCTGGTGTGATGCGGCAGGACGTGTTGAAGGAGATGACACCGCTTTGTGCCCAGCTCCTTGTTCAGTCAGGGTCCCCTCACTATCTGCTCCTGGGTTAAGTGTAGCTTGGGAAGTTGATCCTGGAATACTTGGGGTGGATACAGCAGATCCCTTTCCCCACACACACTCACTCCGTGGTTTCAGAGCTTCCCCTCTCTGCAGCCTCTGCTTCATGTATTGTTTATGTTGCAGGCTCAGATGCTGTAAATACAGTCCCCATGCTCCATCGACAGTTGAGTCACGAAATCCTCAGGTCTCCCTGAATGTCTGAGGCAGCTTACAGCACAACTTCCAGCAAACCATCCCCAGCCACTCCACTAAATTTTTAATAACAGGGGTCAGTCAGAAACCCCTTGGCTACAAGTGTTGTGGACCAGACCAGATCCTCGCAAAATATTTTAAGAAGGCCGCTTAGACTCAAACCTTTCCTTATTTTGAATAGATGGGAAGCGTGCTTTCTAGATATATTGTGACTGGTCAACCTACTCGACATGAAGCAAAATATAATCTATTCAAATACTTTAGTTAAAATACAATCAAAGAAAAGAAAAATGAGGGATGGCTTATATGTTGGAACACTTACACAAATAATAGATACCGTACCATCTTGGTTTACACCGCTTGGCACAAAGATATATTCAAATGTATTCAGATGCTTACAGCAATTTTCCAGTCCAGGAGGAAACAACATCAACAGAGATCTCAGAGAGAAAAGCAGCTGGGGATCATGTATTGAAACTTCCAACCCTTCTGGGATCCCCAGCAGCTTCTTAATGCTGCAGCTAAAAACAAAACGAGAAAACCTGATCTGGGAGAGCTGGCCACTGCCCTTCCATTGTTACCACCATTTTAATGAAACCTAAAGGCTTTCTCAGTTAGTTACTTAAACTGTTTTCAGACAGCAGCTCCGCACCTCTGTCTTTAAACCTTCTCTTCAAAAAAATAACCCAAGAGAAAATCACCTTTTTACAGTGATAGTATACTCACAACTCCACCATCAATAAAATGATCCATCAATCTACAGAAATGGATTCATTTTAGACCTCCTAACCTTCCTCTATTAGCAGACTGAAATGCATATATATTACGTTGACTCTGAGCATACAAATGTTCACAACTAGATTCGATTTCAGTCATTTTACTCCTGCCACAGAATGTCTTTGTCTTTTTTCATCCAAGTCTCTCCAACGTGTCAAAACTTAGGTTTTCTTGCCCTGTCAACTGTATAATTTCACATTGAATGGCAGCAATAATAAGCTCAATCGAAACAGACTGGTATTATTCCCTCCAAACCTCTCCAAAAACTTTAAGAGGTCACGATCAGTGATAAAAAAAATGTCCCAGGTATGTTGTTCACAATTTAAAAGCTGAAATGTTGTAACGCCAACGTCAAGCTCAAGGCCTCCTTCCCCATTGTGGAATAAACCTGTTGATGTTTCCACTGGACACTTCAACCACACGTTACATAATGGAGCACTTCTCATCTCTCCAATACTCCCTCTGAATGACATAGCTCCTCATATTTCAGCATTAAAGAATTACATGCTGCTATGCCTCTCAATGCTGTAACCTCTTTACCGGCTTCTCTTGGCCTATGCCAATAAACCTTACTCTCACAGGGATATGTTTTAAGAAGATCTTGCACATTCTTCTCAATCCCTCACAGAAACCAAACTTTGGTTTCAGAACTAAATCATCATCAGCAGCTATTTCAGCTTCTAACCTTGGCATTATAACTCTCTGCTCTTCCCCACGAGTTCTCACGGCTGCAGGAAGTGAATTGTTGAGCTTCTCCAAATTAAGAATCTCTCTAAGAGTGTCATTGGTTTGCTCTGTTTTTAATACCCTTACCCACCTTTCAAAATTATTATTTTTGATTCTTTCAAAGTCAATGTGCGTTTAACCAGGGATGCTATTTTAGATTCCTGAAACGCTGTCTGTTGGCTTCTGGCACGAGCTCACATGCACTTCAGATGGCTTTCTACATCTCCTCATACTCCTCAGATACCTCCTCCGATAGGATGCAAATACCAGCAGCTTTGTTTGGATCAACTAAATCCATATGGTCACTGGGCACTGCATTTGTTTAGCCACTTTCTCAAATGAAATTAAAAAGGCTTCCCCGTCCTTCTCATCAAATTTAGATAATGCCTGGATGTATCTAAACAGATCCCCATCAGACCTTTGGCTGCTATAGGGTTGCTCATCCTCACTCACCTCCTCATCCAGCCTACAGTCTACCTTCATCACCGACTTCCATGTCCACTTTCCTCTCTAATTGCTAACTTTTGAAGTTGAAACTCTCTGCTTTTCTTCTCTTTTTCTCTTTCTCTTCTTCATGTCCTTTTCTTTTATTTCTACTTTTCATCATAATTCAAACTGTTTCAATTCTTTCTCATGTTCAAGGTGCCTCATTTGAAATTGAATTCGAGCCATTTCTAAAGAGTCTGATGACAGATCCTCCAAATGTAATTGCTGAGCTGTAGCTGTAATTATCTCTCATTTGCTCACAGATAAACACAACCCCAACTCCAGTTTGTCTGCCAATTCCTACAGCTTTGTCTTCATTAACTTTTGTAAAACTTTACTTCTTCCACACACAGAAAATTCTTAGTGACTGAAAGAATCTTTATACACAAAGCACTGTTAAACCAACCGAATTCAACATCTGGAACAAAAGACACTGAAAACTATCATACACGACATTGGAACCCAATAGCCTCCAGTGTCTGCATGAGCTTATTCTGGATTCTCTGGTTTCTTCCCACAATCCAAAGATGTGCATGTCAGGTAAATTGGCGATGCTTAGTTGTTCATAGTTTTCAGGGATGTGTGGGTTAGGTGCCTTAGTCGGGGTAAATGTGTCATAATAGGTTAGAGGAATTTGCCTGGGTAGGTTAATCCTTGGTGGGTCGGGTGTAGACGTGTTGGATCAAATAACCTGTTTGCACACCTTAGGGATTGTAATTCTAAACCCAATTACCGATTTAGAACCAGACAAGAGACCCCAGTTTGCTATAGACCAACCAAACTGTCTCAAACTATTTTAAGAAAGTAGCTTGAATGCCACCTTTTCCTTAATAATAAGATAGATGGGAATTGGATGTCCCAGATGTGATTCCACTCGTCAAACCACTCACCATTATGCAAAACACACTATATTTAAACACTCTAATGAAAATCCATACAAAATGAAGAGGAATTTAGAATAACTTAGCTATTGGAAACCTTAACTGAATGATGGACACAGACCCTGCTACAAATGAACTGTTCCAATATACTAACATCACCTAAACACGCCCCTTGGCAAAAATGAGCATTCAGACATACTTTCTTGCATACAGTTCGCCAGTCCAGGAGGAAACAGTATCAAGTGAGGTTTCAGAGAGAATAGCAGCTAGGGATAATTTATTAAAACTTCCAACCCTTCTGGGACCCAAGCACCTGGTGACTGTGACATCTGCAAGGAAAAAAACTATAAAGCCTGGTCTGTGCCAGCTGGCCATTGTTACTGCTATTTATTAAAAAACCATAAAAGCCTCAAAAGTTTTTTCATTGAGCCATTTTCAGTAGGCACTTTGGCCTTTAAGACCTCTTACTGAAAAAAGGAGAAAATAACCTTTTCTTTAAAAAAGGTGACAGCATTGCTACATAATTTAAATGACTGTTCCTTTGTTCAAGAGGCTTCCTCGTGTTCCTGACCGCAAGATCACCTGAGAGGGACAAACACAGGCACAGACCAAGTTACAAGGATGTGTCTCACATCTTCTGAAACACGCCTGTCCATGGACCATCACATGGGACATACCGGGAAGTGAACAACAGCCTGACACACACCATTTCACTGTTTCTGAGCTACACAATGTCAGCACTCGATACACTAGGGAGCTAAAACCCAAGGCCAGGGAAAGATACAGAGGGACAGAGAGATTCACATTAAAGACAGAAACAGACAGTTAATTAACTGGGAGGAGGTTGTGGAAATATGGGGAAAATTATTGGGCAGTGGGACTAACTGGAGAAGTGAGATCTTCGAGAGTAAAATTACAAGAATGAGAACATTGAATAAAGACATTGTCAGATCAGCAGAAATAGTTTGTTACATCAAATTCTGAATTTGCTTCACAGAACACCACAAACAACATAAACTGGGACAAGATGACAGCCCAGCATGGAGAGCTGTGCAGACCATGCTAGTGTGTTGCTCAGTAAACTGCACTATCTGCCCAGCATGGAGAGTATTGCAAACTTTACTATCATATGCTAACTATACTCGCAACAGATTACTGCCTACAATGGGAAGGTTTGCTGCGTGTATGTGTTCATCAGAAACTGAGGGACAGTGCGTGTGTGTGTGTGCGCGATTGGCGTGGTTGAATGTGAAACTCATTGTTTGAGAAGGAACGCACATGGAAGAAATTATTTTAAATACGAACTACTGGCAGGCTTTTTGTTAATCTACAGAGAGAGAACGAGAGAAGTTTCATGGACAGATGAGATAAAGTGTTTGAGAATGTTAAAATAAAGACATTGCCAGACACAATAGCAATATACATCGGCGTGCACATGAATGACAGATGGATGGGAGTTTGGCGTGAGTGAGAATCAGATTTCCTTTGGCAGGTTTGAAGCCGGGAGTGTCAGCAGCAGATTATTAACTTCATTAAGACGGTATTTCATAGCTCAAGGTTCAAACAGCAGATGGAATACACCAGTGAGATATATTCTGGGGTGGTGAGTTTTTCAAGTTAGAAATGGTCAGGGTATGGTGTCAGGAATCAGCTCATGGTCTAAGGGATCTCCCACAGTTGTGACTTGTCTGCTTCTGCAGCAGATATTAGCCAGGGATGGGATGGAAGTGGAGGTTGTAACCAGAACAGTGGAGAGTGACCTCCATGCTGTTCATATTTAAATATCAAAGGCGATGATACAATTAATTGTAGTTCTCCACTGAAACTGAGTAGGTCAACATAGAGACCCATGAGTAACACTGCCAGAGCAGAGAGGGAGACAGTAATTGAACACCTTCCTTGATGCAGTTAGTAGTGGTCTGGAGAGTGAATATCTGGATTGAGAGTTTCAACAGGAAAATAATAGTGACAAGAAGTGTAGACTATATGAAGGAACAGTAATACAGTCATAACCGGTTTATAGAAAAAAAAATCTGGACAGTGACACTTACCAGGAACACCAACGATAGCCAGGAAAGGATCATAAAAATATTGAATAATGAGAAGAGCATAATAAATCCGTGATGATAATGACCACCAATAAAATGCAGAAAGATACCAAACATAATCGGATAAACTCCTATCTATTTTTGGAACGTGCCAGTCTAATGTTCCCAGATTCGGATACATTTTTGGAACATTCCAATCTAATGTTCTCAGATTCTGATCTCTCCGCCCCCTCTCTCTAAATCTGCCGATCCCTGTCAGTGCTGTCGGTGATGCTCCCGCTCATGTTATGGGATAACACATTGAACGGCGCCCATTTATCATTAAAGATGGAAACCCTCCAGTGGGACAATTAGAATCCATGGAGATTGGCATTAATCACAGTCACTGAACAAACACTGGGAAACTGAGCAAAGGCTACAACAACGGATGAATGGGCACCGCACAACAATCAACAGACAGGAGTGTTCCCTTCCAGTTGGGGAATACTTCAGTGGTCCAGGACATTCAACCTCCGACCTTCTGGTGACCATCATTCAAGGCGGACTTCAGGACAGGCAGCAGCGAACAGTGGCCGAGCAGAGGCTGATTGCTATTTTCAGTACACATAGGGAGAGCCTCAGCCGGGACAGTGGGTTCACGTCACATTACAGGTGACCACCATTGCACTGTATATACACACACACACACAAACACACACACACACACACGCACACACACACACATACACTCCTATACACACACATGCATACGGACACACATGCACACAGACACTCACACATACGCTTACAGACACCCAGACAGGCATCCGATCAGAGATTTAGACCACTCTGCACTCATGCACACACATATATACTCTCTCTCACTGATACTCAAACCCCCCACCCCAGCCACGCACACACACTCCCACACTCACACATGCACCCCTCACAGACTTAAGAAACTCTACATCACTCACACACCTATACACTCCCTCTCTCACTCACAACCCCAAACCAAGACAAACACACACACACAAACAAACAGACAAAGACCCACATGTACACATATATTTTGTGGGGTGAATTTGTACTTGCAGAGCTACATTGTACTTTGCTCAAAAACTGCATGAATTCATGTTATCTCACTTTTCAGATTAGAATCAATCTAAACATCATGGTATAGACATAGAACACAGGGGGCTAACACCTTCAACATATTGTCTAGCTATCACTCAATGTTACAGCTAACCTGAGAATGCAACTTTAAAACAAAAAGGTTTTGTGATTTACACATGAAAGAAATGAAACTATCATGGTATTCGAACAGATGAAAGACTCAAAAGACAATCAAGGTATTTTTCACTGTATAATTTCAGTTACATCACACTGTAAATTTTTGCTATAAATTCTGTGCCTTAGAAGTGTGGCCTCCACTATCACCTGATGAAGGAGCGGCGCTCCAAGAGCTAATGGGCTTCCAATTAAAACTATTGGACTATAACCTGGTGCTGTGTGATTTTTAACTTTGTACACCTCAGTCCAACACCGGCATCTCCAAATCATGACTAAACAAACAGGCTCAGTTAACCAGTTCCACACATCACTTTTCATATCACTATAAAAGGGAATATTTACTGGGTTTGGATGGAATGGATGAGGGTTGCTGAGGGGTGGACCATAAATCTTTAAACCTTTTAAATCTGTTTAAAACTTGTATATGAGAGTATTAACAAGACACTACAGGGGTCTATATATGTTCCGCTCTGTTTATGAAAGGAGGCAATTATAAAATAACAGATTGGCTGCATAAAAAACCTCGGGTGGGTAAGTTTTTAGATCCCTGAACTCAAAGTACAGTACTTATTGACCAGTGTGAGGCTACTGCTGGTTTTAAGTGCCCTGTTATCAAATCCTTTCATAACCTTGAGACAGAGCATTGAGACTGCTGCTCAGTGACAGGCCGAAGCAAT
Source organism: Hemiscyllium ocellatum (assembly GCF_020745735.1). Classification (NCBI taxonomy): domain Eukaryota; kingdom Metazoa; phylum Chordata; class Chondrichthyes; order Orectolobiformes; family Hemiscylliidae; genus Hemiscyllium; species Hemiscyllium ocellatum. Next base: position 29,923 of record NW_026867475.1, read on the forward strand.
TCTGTCCTAATGGGCCTCTTACAGAGGGATAAGAGAAGACCATTCAGCCCATATTAGCCTGTTGCTACTTGAAAACGTGGAAATCTGGAATATTGGCACATTTTGCCAACACAATCATTCTAAACAAAGAGCTGTGTCGCTGCAGCTGTATGAGGTGTTACTGAGAGGGCTTCTGGAGTACATTGTGTTGTTTGTGTTTCTGTAACTGAGAAGGGATGACCTCCATCAGATACAGTTTACCAGCTGTTCGTAATCCATGGGTTGCTGTGTCATTTAATGTCTTGGGTCTGTTACACCGGGACATGAGGAGGCCATTCAGCCTCTCGAGCCTGTTCCAGAGGGTCTGGAAGTATTTATTTAACTTTCAAGTCTGTTCCACATAAATATTAGTTTAAAATTAGTTTTGGAATAGGAAAGACCTACTGTAAATATTAAAGTTCTAACTTTGAACAAGGCCAATTTTGAAAGTGTTATGGAGACCTGTGAAAGGCTGATTGCAATAACCTATTCACAGGTAAAGGGATGGCTGTAAAATGCAAGGCCATTAAACTGGATTTCGGAGAGTCCAGAGCCAACGTGTTCCCATTGGTGAGATGGGCAAAGCTGGTGGGTGCAGGTAGTGCTGGATGGCTAGATATATTGATGCTCTGGTCAAGGTAAGAAAGGAGGCATATGTCGGGTAAACACAGCTGAGATCAAGTGAATCCCGAGAGGTGTATAAGGGCAGCAAGTGTATAGTCAATGGGGAAATCGGGTCAGAAAAATAAGGACAAGGGATGGCTTTAGAAATAGGGTTAATGAGGCATTGAAGAAATTCTACACATCCTTTTATGGCAAAAGATTAACTCGGGAGAGAATATGGCCCCTTATAGATCAGTAAGGCTACCTATGTATGGAACCACATATACAGAGGTTGGAGGGATATGAAACAAGTATTTCTCTTCAGTATGTAATGTGGAGGAGGTTACAAGAGCGAAAAAATGAAGAAATATATGGTGATATCTTGAAAAGGGTCTATATTACAAGGAGGTGTTGGATATTTTAAAACATATAAAGGTGAACAAATCCCTGGAACCTGAGCAGTTCTATCCCAGATACTTTGGGGAAGCTATGAAAGAGATTGCTCAGCTATTTGCTGATACATTTGTAACATTGATTTCCACAGGTGAGGTGCCAAAAGACTGAAGGGCTGCTAACGTAGTGTCATTATTTAAGAAAGTGAGGAAAAAAACAGGTAACTATAGATCGATGAGCCTGATGTTAATGGTGACTAAATTGTTGGAGGAGATTTCGAGGAAAAGGATCGATATGCATTTGGAAAGACAAGGACAGAAGAGGGCTTTGTACATTGGAGATCACGTCTCACTGACTCGGTGGAATGTTTTGAGGAAGTGATGTAGATGATTGATAAAGACAGGACAGTGGATGTTGTCTTTACGGAATTCAGTAAGAAAACCAAAATGTTCTACATGGTAGACTGGTTAGCAAGGTCAGACTGCCTAGGATCCAGGGAGAGCTCGCCATTTAGATCCAAAATTTTCTGGAATATCGGAGACAGGGCGTGACAGTGGATATTTGTTCAATGACCTTGGAGACCTGTGACCAGTGGTGTGCCGCAAAGATCAATAGTGGGTCCACTGCCTTTTGTCACTAATACAAACCATTTGCATTTGAGTATATGATGTATGATCAGTAAGTTTGTAGATAATACCAAATTTGTTGGTGTAGTCGACAGTGAAGAATGAGCTGTCAGATTATAATGGGACCTTGTTGAGGTGAACCGAGGAGTGGCAGATGGAGTTTATTTTAGTTAAATGTGAGGTGTTGCATTTTGGCAAGAGAAATCAGGGCAAGACATGTAGGTAGGGTCCTGTCGAAATCTGCCAATCAGGGAGAACTCCATCGAAATTATCGAATCCCTACAGTGGGGAAACAGCCTATTTGGCCCATCGAGGCCACACCGAACCTCTAAACAGTATCCCACTGGACAAACCCCTCCCCTAAACCTCTGATCCTGCATTTCCCATGGCTAATCCACCTCGCCTAAACATTCCTGGGTACTTTAGCATGGCCAATCTACCATTATCTGTATATCTTTATACTTGCAGAGGAAAACATAACATCCGGAGGAAACTCACGCAGACACGGGGAGAATGTGCAAACTCCATACAGGCAGTCATTCAAGGATGGAATTAAACCCAGATCGCTACGGTCTGAAGCAGCAATGCTAGCCACTGAGCTACTGTGTCACCTTGTGGTGCAGGTTCTCCGTTCCTTGAAAGTGCCGTCACAGGTAGACAGTGCAGTGAAAAAGGCACTTGGTGGTCTTGGTGCTTTGAGTCTAAGCGTTTGCAAGACATGTTACATCTGTACAGGACATTGGTTTGGCCACTTTTGTAATATTGCCTTTAATGCTGGTCACCCTGCTGTCGGAAAGATGTTGTCAAACTTGAAAGGGTATAGAAGAGATTTAAAAGAATGTTGCAGGGGTTGGAGGGTTAGAGTTACAAGGAGAGTTTGAATAGGCTGGGACTATTTTCAAGTTTTGAGGCTGAGATGGGACCTTAAAGACGATTATAAAATCGTGAGGAGCATAGATAAGGTAAACAGTCAATGTCTTTTCCCCAGGATAGGCGAGTTGAAAATTAGAAAACAAAGGTTTAAGGTGAGAGGGGAAAGATTTAAAAAGGTACATGAGGGACAACACTTTCACACAGAGACTGCTGTATGTATGGATGGATCAGCCAAAAGTGGTGGTGGAGCCAGGTACAGTTACACCATTTAAAAAGGCATTTGGATGCATACATGCATGGGAAGTGTTTAGAGGGAGATGGGCCAAGTGCTGGCAAGGGGGACGAGATTTATTTAGTATATTTGGTCGGTATGGACGATCAGATGGAAAGGTCTTTTCCGTGCTGTACATCTCTGAGACTGTATTGTCTCTTGAGTGTGTAACGCCGGGACAGGAGGAGGCAATTCAGCTTCTGAATTCTGTCTGTCAGCTTGTTTGCTCAATTGCTGAGAGTAAAATGCAAAAGTACATCATTCAGATTTTGATGGTGTTTTACAGAAACAGGAGAAAGGCTGTTCGTCAAGAGAAGCTGTAAGGAATGTGAAGAGGCCATTCAGGCCCTCAACTCCATACCACAGGAGCACCACGTGAGCACCGAGCGATTGCAGCCTGTTACTCAGTAGCAGGAGGGAGACATCTACTATCACAAGCCTTGGATCAGGAGGCAGTCACTCAGCTGCCCAAGATTGGGACACAGGAACAGAACGCAGTCATTCAACTGCTTGAGACTGGGACACAGGGGCAGGAGGGAGTCACTGAGAGCTCGAAACTGGGGCACAGGGAACTCTGGAGACTAGTGAGGCCCGAGGATCCTGTTATGCAAGAACAGCAGGAGGTGACTCAGTCCCCACCAGTATGGGACACTGGGAGAGAAGAGGAGTTTTCTTGGAACAAACAGAAATATATGAATAAATTGCATTAGTGGTCCATTCAATCCTGCCCCACCATTCACGAAGACCACGTCTGATCTGATTATGATTCCCTCATTCCATTTTACGGAGACGCCCCTCTCTGCAGCCTCTGCTCCATTTGTTGGTCATGTTGCAGACCCAGATGCTGCAACAACATTCACCATGACTTATCCAGAGGGATCGGTCTAACAGGATGAGTCAGGATTTGAAAGGTCCAATCACAAGAATGAAAACACAAAATAAAGGTATTGCCAGATGTTTACTTCTCTCACATTTGCAATCCAACTCACAAAACCACCCCATCTATTAAATATTCAGGATGGAGCACTGTGTAGGTCCGGCTAGTGTATAGCTGAATGCAACCCAGCAATACCCAGAATGGAACTCTGTGCAGCCCACACCAATGCTTGATCCATAATCCTGGACTAAATATCCAGCGTGGGGAGTTGTGCAGACCGCACTGGTTCATTCATATATAAGCCCAGGCTATTGCATTTTTCGGTAACACTGTGTTAGATCACTGCCCAGTGTGGGGAAACTTGCAGCCAATTTTGGAAATGACAGGATGTGCAGTTCCCATCCATTTACAGCTCCATATCTCCATTGTACCTTGATAAGGGGTGCTGCGAATGTGAAAATCACTGCGAGGAAGAGATGTAAATGGAAACAATTTAAATACCAATAATTCTGATAAAGACGCAAATCACTCTAGTATTTAATGATGAAATAACTGAGATAATATCCTATGAGGTTTTGTGAACTGGGCAAAGAGGTAAGAGTGGGATGGTGATGTTATAGCGGTTGAACTATAAGCCTCTACATAATCAATGGGAATTAGAGGAACAAATATGCAGGGAGACTGGCTGGACTTGCAGGAGCAATAGAATTGTCATAATAGGTGATTTTAATTTTCCTAACATAGACTGGGACTTCCAGAGAGTTAAGAACTTAGATAGAACGTAATTTGTTAAGTGTGTTCAGGACAGTTTCCACAAGCAATATATAGAGGGTCCTGCTGGGGAAGGGACAAACTCAACCTACTGTTGGGAAGTAGGGGTAGGATAGGTGACGGAGGTAAAGTGGGGGAGAATTTTGCGAAAAGTGACTAGAGCTGTATTTATGTTAAAATAGTTATGGTAGGGACAATATTGATCCACGGATTCAAGTTCTAAGTTGGGGAAAGGCATATTTTGTTGAAATTAGACCGGGGATTGCAGGGGATGATTGGAGTAGTTTGTTTGCAGGTAAAAGGATCTCAGGCAACAGGGCGGGCTTCAAAAGTGAGATAGTTCGAGGTCAAGGTCTACATGTTCCTGTGAGGGTGAAGGGAAAGTGAGGCTGGAACAGAGAACTCTAGATGACAAGTGATATTGATGCTCTGACCAGAAAAAAAGGAGGCGTGGCTCAGGTACAGGCAGCTGGGACCAAGGGAATCCCTGCAGGTATACAGGGGATACAAGTGTTTACTGAAGGAGTAAATCAGCAAGGTGAAAAGGGAGTATGAGATAGCCTTGGCTGAGCAGATTGGTGTGAATCCAAATTCAGTATAGTAAAGAAAAAGAACAACCAGAGAGAGAATAGAACGTCTTACAATCCAAAATGGGCATACATGTGTAAAACCTCAAGAGATGGTTGAGTTCCCCAATTCCCCCTCTGTGTTTATCATGAAGAAAGACATGAAGACCTGTGACCTTTGAGACGTTAATTGACATATATTGGAACAGTCGATATCATTAATGGTACTAATGGACATATTAGAATGCTTAAAGTCAGATAAATCTCTTGGTCCTGACCAGACAATTCCAAGAGCACTGCAAGAGGTGAGAGAAGAGAGTTCAGGGGCCAAGGACCCGGGAGGCTGGACCGTAACAAACATGCCCTTATTCAAGAAGGGCTGCAAATAAATGCCTGGGAAATATAGACCAGTATGCTTCACATCTGTTTTCGGTAAACCACTTGAGAAGGTTCTGAGAGAGAAGATATGTGTGCATTTGGAAAGACAGAGTTTGACTTCGAGCAGTCAGCATAGCTTTGTGCGTGGCAGATCATGCCTTTCACATTTTGTTAGAGTTTTTGAGGAAGTGACCAGAAAGGTTGACTAGGGTAGGGTGGTGGACATAGTCTATGTGGATTTCAGTAAGGCCTATGATAAGATTCCACATGGTAGGCCGCTCTGGAAGGTTAGATCACTTGGACTCCAATGTAAACTGGCAAATTGGCGACACAATTGGCTTGACGTTATAAAGCAAATGGCTATGGTGGAGGTATGCTTGGCGGACTCGAGGCCTGTGGCGAGTGGAGTGCCTCAGTGGTTGGTCATGGGCCCATTGCTGTTTGTTATCTATGTCAATGATTTGGACCAGAGTGCACAGCGCAAGGTTAGTAAGTTTGCAGATGACTCTAAATTAGAAGGCATCATTTACAGTGAGGAACATTATCAGAAATTGCAGCAATGCCTTGGTCAACTGGGGAAGTGGGCTGAGAAATAGCAAATGGCATTTAATATAGATAAATGTGAGGTCTTGCATTATGGAAAGTCAAATTCAGGTTCGAGTTTAATGATGATTGAGAGGGTCTTAAGGAATGTAGTAGAACAAAAGGAGTTTGGAGATCAGGTGCATGGTTGTCTGAAATTTGAGTCCCAGATACACAGGACAGTGAAGGAGGCTGTTGGGGTACACTGGCCTTCATCAGGGCATTGAGTATATACGTTGGGATGTTATGTTGCAGTTGTACAGGATGGTGGTAAGGCTGCAGTTGGAGTATTGTGCTCAGTTTTGTTCACCTTGCTCTGGAAAGGATATTATTGAACGCGAAAGAGTGTAGAAGAAATTTACAAAGATGTTTCCTGAGTTAAAGGCTCTGAGTTATAGGCAGAGGTTGGACAGGTTAGAACTTATTTCCTTACAGCGTAGGAAACTGAGAGGGTTCTTATAGAAGTGTAACTCTTATAAAATCATGAGCGACGTGCATGGGGTGAATACTTCAAATTTTTTTCCAAGGTTGGGTAATCGAGGATGAGAGGGCATCTATTAATGTTTGGAAAGGAAAATATATATAAAAACCTGAGGGGCAACGTTTTTACACAGAGTGTGGTACGCATATGGATTGAGCTGCCAGTGGAAGTGGTAAAGGTGCGTAAAATAACAACATTGAAAAGGCATTTGGACAAATACACAGATAGGAAAGGATTAGAGGGATACAGAGCAAGGGCAGGGAAATGGGGTGAGTGTGGATACAGAGCAAGGGCAGGGAAATGGGGTGAGTGTGGATACAGAGCAAGGGCAGGGAAATGGGGTGAGTGTGGATACAGAGCAAGGGCAGGGAAATGGGGTGAGTGTGGATACAGAGCAAGGGCAGGGAAATGGGGTGAGTGTGGATACAGAGCAAGGGCAGGGAAATGGGGTGAGTGTGGATACAGAGCAAGGGCAGGGAAATGGGGTGAGTGTGGATACAGAGCAAGGGCAGGGAAATGGGGTGAGTGTGGATACAGAGCAAGGGCAGGGAAATGGGGTGAGTGTGGATACAGAGCAAGGGCAGGGAAACGGGGTGAGTGTGGATGGACACTTTGGTTGGCATGGACCAGCTGGGCTAAATGGCCAGCCATACTGGTACTGGCATTCTCGTGCAGTATGACTGTAAGTGAGTGTGTTTTGGGGTGGAGACAGAGTGGGGAGACTGAGAAAATATGTCATGGAAGGATATGTTCGCAGGTGTCAGAGTGCTGAAATGAAGACATTTCGATAGCATCATGCAACACAGGTCAGTAATATGAAGAATTATGAGTGAAGGGGATATTGCTGTGAGTTCAGGCGATGGAGAGTTTTGGATGAGCATTTGTTCTGCAGCTTTGTAACTGGGAGTGAGGACAGCAGAGTCTTCGCATCACTGGGCTGAATCTAACAAAAAACTGTCTCAGTGACATTTTCACTAAGTGTGACAGAGGGGTTGTCTGCACGAGGCCGAGCTAGTTTCCTGGTGCTATCTTACCAAACTCATCTCATTAATTACCCATCCAACTCCATAGTGTCCCTCTCATACAATGCCAGCCCGATTCTACCACCCATCATGAGTGCAGCTACTCACAGTCGCCTGGATGCCCCTGGATATTCTGTGATTCCTGGCAATGATGTCATCTCTAAAAGGCCAATTGGCACACGGTTGACCTTTCTCAGTTTGGAGCTGCCCTGCACAGTTTACCCGAGCATGGCAGCTAAGGGGAAATTACACCATGGTTTGTTGACAGCAGCACGAAGGACACGGTGGATGGGCTAGTACCGAGGGGGGCATTCTCTTCCCAGAAGGGGCCACACCACCAGACCCACCGAGCGTGGACTGACTTCACCACCCAGCTCAGTGCAGTATCTGCGGTCTGAAGAAATGCCCAGCAATACAGGACATGCATCAATAACCTTGCCCCCTTTGTCAGGATAGGGATCACCGTATTCTCTCTGCTCCCTCGCACTCACTGTATATCTGTTGTAGCACCGACCCACGAACAAGGCTCATGCTCCACCACTCTCACTACTGCATGCATGACCTTTCCTCTCTTTCTCTCTTGCATTTCTAAGGCCCTCCACACAGTTATAGAATATTCTGGAGAAAGCCAACTATGGAATGTTCTAGATAATGTTCCAACTTAATCCCAGTTTCAGGAAAACGGCTGTGCCCCAGTGTGTAACACGTACGAGGGTGGAGTAGAGATGTACGTTTTTCAAATCACAAACAATTAAAATCCATCATGTGGCCATTCAGTGCTTCAAACATGTTCCAACATTCATTACGTACGGTGGTGATCTGATGATGTTCTCAGCTCCATGTCACAGGAGATTTCATTCATTCAACCGCCAGCTTCCTGTTACCGAGCAGACGATTCTCAGAAGTTTTTTTTTACCCCGGTTTTCTTCCAGCATGCGTTCAGAAGGCATTTCATATGGGGACGGAATCTCTGAACAAAATATTTCATGTGCTTTATAAATTCATGCAGCAGTCAGCATGCTTTCCACAGACCAATCAAAAACATGCACTTATTTTATGGTTATTCAATACCCAATCACAATTAGTCATTCTTGTGATTTCACTTGTCTCACCTTATTGTATTCAGCCAAAGACACCTTCCAAACACTTGTCTCAATATAAAATGCAATTTCTAGCAGAGAACGTTTTGATCCTCAGCCGTTATCATGACCGTTACATCAAATATACATTTTACCTTGTCATGAAAGTTTCTCTTGCCCTTTGTCTGTGACTGATTCTGCGTGTAACAGTTACACAGTCTCCCACTCAATTGGCTGGATGGTTGGTTTGTGATGCAGAGGGAGGACACCAGCGCAGGTTCAATTCCCCACACTGACAGAGGTTACCATGAAGGGGATGCTCTCTCAACCTCACCCCATCACCCATGTGGTGAGTGGTCTGTCTAATGAAAGTTCTTTGGGACTCTATTCTATCAATGTTAACATTTTAATTTTTTTTAACAAAAAGTTGTATTGAAGAACAGATTTTTATTATTATATTAAACCAATAACAAAGCAACTCAAATAACTGAACAAAATTACACCCTTGTGCTTGTAGATACAAAACAAGTTAAAGTCTATAAACGGACAGAAGAAAAACAAAAATAAACAATAAATAATTCGGCTCAGCATAACACAATGATAGCTCTCATTCTTCGAGAGTATTACACATTCATATGTTCATAATCCTTCATATTTGATTCATTAGACAATATCGTCATGGCTATATAAATGCTCTTTTTAAAGTTGCAGATAAGCCTGTATCGCGGTAATCCAAAAAGGGTTGTCATATCTTATATAAATCTGCTTTTCGGTGCACCACACTGGTGAGAGAGTCCAAAGGGATATTCTCCATGACGAGCTTACAACAACCCAACAGACCTGGCGGGTTTTCAGACATCCAAAGCTACCGAATATTCTTCCTAGCACAGGAAGTATGGGGGAGATATTAAACGAGTATTTTGCATCAATATTTACTGTGGAAAAGGATATGGAAGTCGTAAAATGTAGGGAAATATTTGGTGACACCTTGCAAATTGTCCATATTACAGAGGAGAAAGTGTTGGATGGGAAGCTAGAGAAGTGATTGCTGGGACTCTTGCTGAGATATTTGTAACACGGATAGTCACAGGTGAGGTGCTGGAAGACTGGACATTGGCTAACGTGGTGCCACTGTTTAAGAAGGGCGGTTAGGACAAGCCAGGGAACTATAGACCAGTGAGCCTGATGTTGGTGGTGGGCAAGTTGTTGGAGGGAATCCTGAGGGACAGGGTGTACATGTATTTGGAAAGGCAAGGACTGATTAGGGATAATCAACATGGCTTTGTGCATGAGAACTGATGTCTCACAAACTTGATTGTGTTTTTTGAGGAACTAACACAGAGGACTGATGAGGGCAGAGGGGTAGATGTGATCTATCTGGACTTCAGTAAGGGTTGTGATAAGGTTCCCCATGGGAGACTGATTAGCAAGGTCAGATCTCATGGAATACAGAGAGAACTAGCCATTTGGATACAGAACTGGCTCAAAGGTAGAAGACAGAGGGTGGTGGTGGACGGTTGTTTTTCAGAATGGAGGCCTGTGACCAGTGGAGTGCCAGAAGGATCGGTGCTGGATTCACTACTTTTGTCATTGACATAAATGATTTAGATGTGAGCGTAAGAGGTACAGTTCGTAAGTTTGAAGATGACACCAAAATTGGAGGTGTAATGGGCAGCGAAGAGAGTCACCTCAGATTACAATGGGATCTTGGCCAAATGGTCAAATGGGCTGAGAAATGGCAGATGGAGTTTAATTAAGATAAATATGAGGTGCTGCACTTTTGGAATTTAGCAGGACTTATACACTAAATGGTAAGGTCGCAGGGAGTGTTTCTGAACAAAAAGATCTTGGAGTGCAGGTTCATATCTCCTTGAAAGTGGAGTCGCAGGTAGATAGGATAGTAAAGAAAGCGTTTGGTATGCTTTCCTTTATTGGTCAGAGTATAGAGTACAGGAGTTGGGAGGTCATGTTGCAGCTGTACAGGACATTGGTTAGGCCACTGTTGGAATATTGCGTGCAATTCTGGTCTCCTTCTTATCAGAAACTTAAAAGGGCTCAGGAAAGACTTACAAGGATGTTGCCAGGGTTGGAGGATTTGAGCTGTAGGAAGAGGCTGAACAGGCTGGAGCTGTTTTCCCTGGAGCGTCCCAGTCAGAGTGGTGACACTATAGAGGTTTGTAAAATTATGAGTGGAATGGATAGGGTAAATAGGTAAAGTCTTTTCCCTGGGGTCGGGAAGTCCAGAACTAGAGGGCATAGGTTTAGGGTGAGAGGAGAAAGATATAAAAGAGACCTATTGGACAACTATTTCACACAGAGGGTGGTGCGTGTATGGAATGAGCTGCCAGGTGTTGTGGGCGAGGCTGATGCAAGTGCAACATTTAAGAGGAATTTGGATTGGTAAATGAATAGGAAGGGTTTGGAGGGGTATGGGCTGGGTGCTGGCAGGTGGGACTAGATTGGTTTGGGATATGTGATCGGCATGGATGGGTTTGACCGAAGGGTCTGTTTCCATGCTTTACATCTCTATGCCTCTATGGCTCTATGAATTATAATAATCTCTGTTTTTGGTGCTCCATTCTGGTGAGAAAGTCCAAACGGATATTCTCCATGATGATCTTACAAAGACCCAACAGCCCCGGGGAGTTTTCAGGCAATCAACACAACAGAATATTATTCCTAGCACAGAAAGTAAGGATATATTTTTTTTTCCAATGTGCATCTGCGTAAGATACTCTGGGCAGGCCCAGGAAAAGAGAAACCGGGTCCATCTCCAATTCGGTCCCCGAGACCCACTCTACCACACCGAACACAGTGCTCCAATATATATGAAGCTTGCAGCAGGGCCACATGCAATAAGTAAGAGTGCCTGTAGTCATTCTGCATTTAGGACATGCTGAAGATAATCCCACTTTGAATTTTGAGAGAAAATCTGGTGTCAGATAGACCCTATGAAGAATTTTCAACTGCATGGAATGGGGCCTATTATAGATCAAAATCCTTTGAGCATTTTCACAAATATCCTCCCATGTCTCCGAAGAGATCTAAACCCCCAACTCTCTCGCACAGACGTCATGAAGCTGCACAGTCTTGTCTGACGGGACACTCTCCAACTAATGATAAAGGGTACTGACAGAGAGGGTATTCTTTACAATAAATATTCTCTCTATCAGATCTGTAAGAGTCTGTTAAAAGTAATTTTTTAATCAAATCTCTAATCTGAAAAAAAAACAGAAGAAGTCTCCACTAGCAAGTCCATACTCACGAGTTATTCGATCAAATGATATCATTGTTTCTCCCTCAAGTAACACGTGGTGGCTCAGTGGTTTGCACTGCTGACTCACTGTACCAGGGTGACGGGTTTGGTTCCAGTCCTGGGTGACTGACTGTGTGGAGTTAGTATATTGTCAACTGTGACTGCGTAGGTTTCCTTCCACAGTCACAATGATGTGCAGGTTAGATGAATTGGCCATTGCTAAATCGCTCATAGTGTTCCAGGATCTGTAAGTTGGGGAATTAATCAGGGTAAATATAGCATGGTAGGGAAATGGGTCTGGGGGAGTTACACTTCAGAGGTTGGAAGTGGACTTGTGGGGTCCAAGGACCTGTTTCCATACTGTAGGGATTCTAATAATTCTAAATCACCCAAGCAATGTACCCCTCTGCCTGCCCACAGTTTAAACCTGGAATCCATTATCCCCGGTTGGCAATGCGGTATACCAATTATGGGGTAAGAAACATGGTTTTGGCTGGATTGCCCTCGATCTGACGCATTGTCCTCCATTCTTTAACAGTATTGATCATCATTAGTTTATTACAATACTCCACAAACGTTGTCATTTTATCTAATAACAACAGACTAATAAGGGTTCACTTTGTCTGGGAGAGCTCAACGTCTAGCCATATTGATGCCGAGACCTCAGTGGCCCAGGCACTCAAATAGGATGAGAAAAAACTTTATTGATTGCTTTTAGTCGGGGAAATCAACTCCCCACAGTCTGTGGGGCAGTTACAATTTTGTTAGCTCGATAAAGAATCGCTTCTCGTGCCAAATAAAAGAGCTAAACCAGTCATTCTTTTCCTAAAAAAACATGTTAGATTAAATTACTTACAGTGTGGAAACAGGCCCTTTGGCTCAACAAGTCCACACCGACACGCCATTCACCCTGACCCATTCTCCTACATTTACCCTTTCATCCAACACTATGGGCAATTTAGCATGGCCAACTCACCTGACCTGTGCATCCTTAGAGTGTGGGAGGAAACCCACGCAGGCACGGAGGAAAATGTGCAAACTCCACGCAGTCAGTCGCCTGAGCCAGGAAGTGAACCCGGGTCATTGGCACTGTGAGGCAGCAGTGTTAACCACTGTGCCACCTAGCCACCCACATGCGTCATCTGTTTGGGAAATATCAAAGAAAGCATTCGCATTGGGTGTAGGAAATGAGGAAGGACATTCATTTTAATAACAGCTATCCGACCTAGCCAGGATATTGGAAATGCCTCCATCTTTGAAGGTCTTGTTTAATTTTGTCAAACAAATGGACATAGTTCACATTAAATAAATGATCAAAGACAGATGTAATGAATATACTGAAATAGGGAATCCACCCCCGTGACCATTTAAAAGGAAACCAGGATTTGCGCTCATTATCAGGTATTTCCCTCAGACCTCCCATAGGCATGGCCGCCAACTTGGTAAAATTAATCTTATCGTCCAGAAAGGCAACAAGTGAATTAATGCATTGCATCAGATGGACTACCGAAATTGCGGAATTTGACAAAAAAACATAAGACCCTCATCTGCATGCAATGTAATCTTACTTCTATTCCACTTCTGGGGCAGATATGATGGCATCCCTACGGATGGCCTCCGCCAGTGGCTCAATCCCCAATGTAAACAATAATGGTGAAAGGTGTCAATCTTGTTGGCTGCCTGGAGAAATGTTAATATTACTGTTTGGCACACCATTAGTGAGAACCGCAGCCAGAGGATCACGGTAAAGGACCCTCACCAACCTGATAAAAACTTTACGTAGAGCAAACCGTTCTAATGTACAGAAGAGATCGGCCACTAAACTCAATCAAATGCTTGCTCTCATCAAATGGGATTAATAATTCCTGGATAGATTGTTGGTGATACTCTAGATCATATTGATTAAACTCTTTACATGTCGGAAGATCTGCAGCCCTTTATTTAACCTGCTTGGTCCTCTTTGGCAACGAAACACAGCAAAGATTCCAGCCGTCATGCAAATGTCTCAGAGAGGATTTTGAGACCAACATTTAAAAGTGAGATTGGTGTGTAAGAAGCACAATCCTCCAGGGTCTTCCTTTCTTCAACATCAGAGAGATATGAGCCTCTCTTAAGGATGGCGGGAGGGGTTTGTGACTGCATGAGTGACAGAACATGTCAAACATCAGCCCTGACAATAGGTTTACAAATTATTTATAAAATTCACTAGGAAATCTGTCAGGAACGAATGGCTTTACTTTCTGAAGCTGCTTCACACCCTCCTGCACTGACAATGGTGCATTGAGGCACAACACTTATTCAGGGGTTACTCCTGGAAAACCCAGGTTCTTGAAAAATGACTCCATCTTAATCCATCTATCCTCATTATTGCAAGTCTGAAATGCTTCGAACAGGAGACTTTTTTTTAAAATTGATGGTAATTATCCCAGTACCTTCCCTAATTGAAGTAATGGCTTGAGAGGGGCGGTCGTTTTCCTGGCTAAATACTTGCCTGGCTTATCATCATGTTCAAACAGCCTTTGTTTTGCAAAAGTAAGTTCCTTCTTGGCTGTCTGTGTGAGCGTGGAATTCACTGTAGACTGAACCATTGTGATCTACTGCAGCTTAGACACTGATGGTCTATCACAGTATGCCCTCTCGGCTGCCCTCAGCTGTGCCTCAAACCAGCGTTCCTGCTCCCCATTCTGCTGCATCCTCAGGAATAATTATTCCCTTGGCATATGCCTTAGCAATTTCCCATAGAATAGATGGGTTACTGCTTGAATCTGAATTAATGGCTAATGAATACTCAATGAACTAACTAGCTTTCAGAATAAAGGGATACGTTCGCTGGTGTCTCGAATCTGTTATATTGCCCTTTACCTTAATCAATAAGTATGATCAGAAATGGTAATATTCCCAATTGTGCAGTATGCCACCTAATCTAAGATTGTTGCAGGGATGGGGAAGATATAAACCCTCGTGTGGCAGTTCAGTGGGATAAAAAAGAAAATAAAATCCCTACTTGTGAGGTAGATGTGCCTCCAGACATCCACCAGCTCTAGTTCTGCACACAAATCTTCCAATTACTAACATTATAACGAGGATATTGAGGGAACATTTGGACATTCTGCCCACCGTGGAGTCCATAAGACAGTTGAAATCTCCTTCTACGATAACGTGCCATGATGCAAGATAACTGCATTTGGAAAATGCATCTACCAGGATTTTTAGAGTGTGCGCCTGGGGTGGGGTGTGGGTCGCAAATACCATTTAAAATATTGGATTACTTACCATAGTTCAAGGCGTGGGGTATTATGATCCTCCCGTGAGTGTCAAATACAATCTAGTAATTTAAATGGAAGATTCTTCTTATCCAGTACTCCTAGTATTAAAAGACGCAAAAAAAAACACATTCAAACCCGCCCTGTTGTAACGTCAAATGTTCCTTGTCATCAAGCTGCATTTCCTGCAATAGAAAACATCCACCCTCTCTATTTTTAAGACTAGAAAGTAAATCTTTCCTCTTGAGTGGCCAGTGGCTCCCCTTAATGTTCCAGGTACACCATTTAAGCATATCATTATCCACAACAACTGTAGCAACATTTGAACTCGAGAGAGGAATAACTCGAATTACTGATTAATAAACAAAGTCTCATCGAGCTTAAAAACTACACAATCTAAAACTATTACAACTGACAAGCTCTCAACATTAAACATATAAAAAAACCAAAAAACTGAACAAAATCGATCGGGGAATTTAAAATATCCACAAAGTTTTCGCTTTCTCTGCACAGTCAGACGAGTTCATGGATCCATTAAATGCAATCCGGAGAACCGTTGGGTACCAGAGGGAATACTGATTCCCGAGTTCCCTTACTCTTCTCTTGATAGGTGTTAGTTTTGGAAGTAGGTGAGCACTTTTGTGATAGCGATCACAATTTCTGCTATATTTTCTTTAGTGATAGCAAGGGATAGATGTATAAAAATGGGCAAGAGTTACAGCTAGGGAAAAGCAATTGCGATGCGATTAGGCATGATTTAGGAAGCATAGAAGCGAGAAGGTTACTGAAGGGGATAGGCACATTAGAAATGTGAAGCTTATTCAAGGAAAAGCTACCGTGTGTCCTAGATAAGTATGTACCTGTCAGGCAGGGAGGAAGTTGTAGAGTGTGAAGCCGTGGTTTGTGAAGCAAATGGAATCTCTGGTCAAGAGGAAGAAGAAGGCTTATGTTAGAGATGTGAAGGCTCAGTTAGAGCACTTGAGAGTTACAAGGTAGCCAGGAAAGACCTAAAGGGAGAGCATAGAAGAGCCAGGAGGAGACATGGGAAGTTGTTGGCGGATAGGATCAGGGTAAACCCTAAGGCTTTCTGTAGGTATTTAAGAAATAAAAGAATGACGAGAGTAAGAATAGGGCCTATCAAGGATAGGAGTGGAAAGTGGTGTGTTGAGTCAGAGGAGATAGGGGAAGCACTAAATGAATATTTTTTCAACAATATTCACTCAAGAAAATAACAATCTTGTCGAGGAGAATACTGAGATATAGGCTACCAGACCAGGTGTGTTTGAGGTTCACAAGGAGGAGATATTAGAAATACTGCAGAGTGTGAAAGTGGATAAGTCCCCTGGGCCGGATGGGATTTATCCTAGGTTCCTCTGGGAAGCGAGGGAGGAGATTGCCGAGCCTTTAGCAATGATCTTTAAATCGTCATTGTCCACAGGAATAGTGCCACAAGACTGGAGAATGGGAAATGTGGTTCCCTTCTTCAAGAAGGGGAGTAGAGACAATCCTCATACTTATAGATCAGTGAGCCTTACTTCAGTTGTTGGTAAAGTGTTGGGAAAGGTTGTAAGGAATAGGATTTATAATAATCTAGAAAAGAATAAATTGATTAGGGATAGTCAGCACGGTTTTGTGAAGGGGAGGTCGTGCCTCACAAACTTTATTGCGTTCTTTGAGAAGGTGACCAAACAGGTAGATTAGAATAAACCGGATTATGTGGTGTATATGGATTTCAGCACGACGTTCGATAAGGTTCCCCATAGTAGGCTATTGTACAAATTTGGAGTAATGGGATTGTGGGAGATATAGCAGTTTGGATCCGTAATTAGCTTGCTGAAAGAAGTCAGTGGGTCATGGTTGATGGGAAATGTTCATCCTGGAGTCCAGTTAGTAGTGGTTTACCACAAGGGTCGGTGTTGGGTCCACTGCTGTTCATCATTTTTATAAACGACCTGGATGAGGGCGTAGAACTTGGGTTAGTAAATTTGCAAACACTAAGGTCGGAGGAGTTGTGGATAGTGAGAAAAAATGTTGGAGGTTACAGAGAGACATAGATAAGCTGCAGAGCTGGGCTGTGAGGTGGCAAATGGAGTTTAATGCGGACAAGTGTGTGGTGATTCACCTTGATCGGAGTAACAGGAATGCAAAGTACTGGGCGAATGGTAAGATTTTTGGTAGTGTCGATGAGCAGAGAGATTCTGGTGTCCAGGTACACAGATCCTTGAAAGTTGCCAACGAGGTTGACAGGGTTGTTAAGAAGGCATACAGTATTTTAGCTTTTATTAATAGAGGGATCAAGTTCCGGAACCATGAAGTTATGCTACAGCTGTACAAAAATCTAGGCGGCCGCAAAGGAGTATTGGATACATTTCTGGTCACCACATTATAAGAAGGATGTGGAAGCTTTGGAAAGGGTGCAGAGGAGATTTACAAGGATATTGCCAGGTTTGGAAGGAAGGTCTTACGAGAAAAGGCTGAGGGACTTGAGGCTGTTTTCGTTAGAGAGCAGAAGGTTGAGAGGTGACTTAATAACGACATATAAGATAAACAGAGGTTGAGATAGGGTAAGCCTTTGTCCAAGAATGATGACGGTGATCATGAGGGGGCATAACTTTAAATTGAGGGGTGATAGATATAGGACAGATGTCAGAGGTAGTGTTTTTACTCAGAGAGGAGTAAGGGTATGGAATGTTTTGCCTGCAAAGATAGTAGATTCGCTATCTTTAAGTGCATTTAAATCGTCATTGGACAGGCATATGGACGTACATGGAATGGTGTAGGTTAGATGGGCTCAGATTGGTATGACAGGTCGGCGCAACATCGAGGGCCGAAGGGCCTGTGCTGCGCTGTAATGTTCTATGTTCTATATCATCAAATGATTTGTTTTCAGAATCACCGCCACTGAAAATCCCAAAAGGACATAATCCTGGAGCCCGTGAATTAAAGCCATTGGATCTTTCCCCTGGGTTCTGGAAGCTTCCATTAGTCTTTGTTTATCCCCATACCTATGTAACCACACGAGGACAGGGTGAGAACGCTGGTCTGAGCCTGACCTGTGCACCGTAACCCCATGAACTGTCTCAGTCTTCATCCGTGTCTCTTCAGTTTCGAAGTGAAGGAATCACTGCAGCCAGTTCTCGAAAAATACTGACTGGCTGACCACCTGCTGTCTGGGCCAGCAGACCGACGATGTGAACATTCTTCATCCTGCCCCTGTTCTCAATGTCGTCATCATGTTCAGTAAAGATACGGACCTGTTTTTCAACGATGAGGATCCTCTCTTGTGAGGAATTGATCACAGACTCTCTCATGCAGTTTGGCGCTTGACATCGTCCATTTTGTTTCCAAAGCTGTCAAGTTGCTTCTCAAGTTTTTGGAGCGCATCTGAGAGTGGTCGTGGTTCTAGCCGCGGCTGAACTTTTCTTTAATCATGCCTTCGATCATTTTACGTAACTTGATGAACTCAGTGACCAAGACCTGGTGAGTAACTGGGTCCAGGGAACGAGCAGAGTGGGTTGCAGATATCGCCTCAGGTATGCTCGATGCTTCTGACGGGTGCACCGTGTGTTACGACTTACTCATCCTTTTCCAAATTCTGTCATTTCCACTTGATAAAACGGGATTAGTAAAGATTCTATCACCCTTTTAGGGTTGAATTTTAAGTAAATTGCTGGAATAGAGTAGGTTCGGGAACCACTTTGTCCGTGCTGTGATGCAGAGCCCAACAAAGAAGACCTTCTGGATTGCCGCCATCTTGGATTTCCCTTTAACATTTTATCGATATTATCATTTCGGTTTGCATTAAATTCCTGGATGTTCTGGAGCAGTGTGATTTTGCACCACTGTCTACATTTTCCCCTACACTGACGAATTGCTGCCCATTCCTCGATAATCATTGACTCTGTTGTTGCTTATGAACCTTCTGTCTGTGCCTCAAAAATATTCAATATCTCTGCCTCCAATGCTCTGCTGGGAAGTGAGTTCCAAATACGCTCACCATAGAGAAAACAAAAATCAACCTCAAGTGAGTGTGAGATTATTTTTGTCTCCTTACCTGAGAAAGGATATAATTAATTTGGAAGCAGTTCGGAGATGCTTCACTTCATGTATTCCAGGGAAGAGGGTCTTATATTATGAAGGCTTTAACAGGTTACTCTTGGAATGAAAGGTGATGTTATTGAAAAATACAAAGCCGAGAGGAGAGTGGATCAGATAGATACCCACTGGATGTTTGTATAATCCAAACTTCTTGTCATTTTTATAGAATCTCTACACTGTGGAAGCAGGACATTCCATCTATCATGTCCACATTGACCCTCGGAACTGTATTCCCCCTGGACTGCCCCCCCCCATACTCTATCCCCCCTGCATTTCCCATCACTAACCTACCTAACGTACACATCCCTGGGCACTATGGGCAATTTAGCATGGCTAATCCACTCTAAGCTGCATATCTTTGGACTTTGGGAGGAAACCCACACAGACATGGGGAGAATGCTCAAAATCCACATGGAGGGTTGTCCGAGGTTGGAATTGAACCTAACTCCATAGCGATGGGAGGTAACAGTGCTAACCACAGATCCACCATGTGGTGCATCCGTTAGTTATATTAGTTACGTGTGGCTGACTAAAGAAATCTCCCTGACTTGTTCCTATCACTGAACCTCACCCAGTCTGAGAACTTTATCATCAGCCAGATCACCAACCTGGTGACATTTAAAATGTGTTGTGAGCAGTGGAGGAGTGGGACGAGAAAAGGAAACAGTGACACCCTCCATCCTCATTCAGAGCATGAATTAGGAGAAATTCATAAAGTGATATTTCATTCCAGTGGGAATTCTCTTTCCCAGAAGTTTGGGATGGCCAGATATTTATATTATACCGAAGCTGGCTTTGTCTGATTTTCTACAGACAGGTGACTCAGGGATAATGGTGCATGGAGAGCAAAGCGCAACTGGGACCACAATGAGATGTGCCACGACCTTACTTACTGGTGGAGTAGTGCCAAAGGGCTGAATGGCCCCCTCGTGTCTCTCATCCCTGTGTTCTGATGTTCCATTCAGCCCTTCGGAACTGCTACACAGGGGCAGATCGAGGCCACTCCCATGGTTAGGTGCAGTTGTGGAAATGTACTTGGAAAATGTAGGCTGGGCCAGAAAGTGCCCCCACCACCACCCAATCCCTGTTTTCAGGCTTCCCCTCTGTGTAACGTCTGCTCCAAATGTGGGACACATTGCAGCCCCAGATATGCTGGGAATACACCCCCCCATACCCCACCCAGGGTTAAAACAACAAATCCTCTGCTCTCCCTGAATGCAACATTTTACAACACGATTTCCAGGAAAATAACCCATTACTTTCCAAAAGCACAGCATGTGAAATTAATAAATAGGAACAGGAGTAGGTCAATCGGCCTCTCAAGCTAGCCCTGTAATTTAATAAAAACATGGCTGATCTAATCCAGGGCTCAGCTCCACTTTCTTGCCGACGCCTTGTATCCCTCCATACCTCTCTGGGTCAGGGAATTCCAGCCATTCAATACCTTCGGAGAGAAGACATCGGTTTGCATTTCAGGTTGAAATCAATACTCCTGATTCGGTATCTATATCCTCGAGTGCGACAGTCTGCCCAGGAATGGAGACAGCTTCTCAACATCTACCTTCTCAAGCCCCTTCTGTGTCTTGTATGTTTCAGCAGTATCACTTCTCATTCATTTAAACCCCAATGGATGATTGCCTCACCATTTTAGAGATTCTCAATAACGAAATCCTTTCATCCCAGGAAGCTGCCTAATGTACCAAACTAGTTACTTGCTGTATCAACATGTTGAATTTTTGTTTCATACACAGGAATACTCCAATCTCTTTGTACTGCTCCTTTTCTGGAAGTCCTCTCCATTAAATAACAACCTGCCTTTTGATTCTCAGTGTCATCCACAAACTCGGATGTATATTGCACTCAGCTCCCTCCTTCAGGCTGTCAGTATAGAGTGTAAATAACTGATGCCATTGGACTGATATTTGTGGTCCTCCAGCAGATTCCTTTATCATAAAGATCCATTAATCCTGACTCTTCGATTTCTGTGTTAACCAGTTATCAACCCATGTTAATACAAGATCCGACGTCCTAGGACTTCCGTTTTGTGTAAGAAAATTTATTTTGTAATACCTTGTGTAAAAGCTCTGGAAAGCCTCGTGTCTACCAGATCCCCTTTATCAAGTCCGCTTGTTACATTTTCAGGCATCTCCAGAAATACTTTACATGAATTTACAGGGCAAAATATAATTTCCCGTTCACAAACCCACACTGACTCTGTGTGAAGCTTTTCTAAATGTCCATGCTGGGCAAGTTTTCCAAACTATACGAGTCCCATCTGCTTTCATTTGGCCCATATGCCTCCAAGTTTTTCCCAGTCATATGTTTGTCCAAATGAGTTTTAAGTGTCGCAGCTGTATACACATCTACCATTCTTCCTCTGGCAACCCATTCCATACACACACCACACTTTGTGTAGAAACGTTGTCCCTTCGTCCCTTTTAAATCTTCCCTCTTACACCTTAAACCCATTCCCTCTATGCCTGAACTCCCCCAGCCCGTGGAAAAGATCTTGGCTATTCACCCTATCCATTCCTCTCATGATTTTATAAATTTCTACAATGTCAGCCTGCAACCTTCTACACTCTATCTGATACTAACTTCAAGAACAAGCATTTAAAGATAAGCACTTCAAATTTGGAACTATCTTCAACATGACAGATAACTAATACTCAGCCCAAACTTCATACTGTTATTTGTTTTTCTCCATGTTACAATACTGAGGCGGCATGAAACGCTTACTAGTGCCAGTAAGAAGTCAAGCATCTGAATTTCTTTGTCTGAAGGGTGTGATGAACACTATAGTGAAAATGTATCTGCGGCCAGACCTATATAATACCTCATAGTCAACATTCTCCCTCCTGGCCTCCCTATGACCGGGTGTGGTTGTGTCTTCTTTATCTTGCAATCAATAGAGAGAACACCTTTCCCCCATTCACAACTTAATTTAAACCCGTTTTACAGAATCTTCTCATTCACACTGCTAAAAGCTCGTTTATCTTTTGTTACACTCTCTTTTCCCTGCAACCCATCCCCCTCTTCTGCAAGGGATTAAAAGACCATTTTGCAATTGTATTCAGTTTTGAAGAAGTGTCACACTGGACTGGAAGCGCTAACTCTGTTTCTATGTCTCTGCAGATGCTGACAGACCTGCTGAGTTTCTCCAGAAATGAATAAGCACAGAACAAATTTTCAATTAAACAAATGACTATGGATACTGGAAATACGAGTATAAAAATGTGGAGATACTGGGAGCTTTATAGAAGGTTCACTGGACCTGAAAGTTTAACTCAGCATTCACTCCAGAAAATGCTGCAACATCTTTAGAAATTTCTTCAGCAATTTCTGTTTTTGAACAATTTCCAATGATGTATGTCAAAGATGCCCAAACATCTTGTCCACCATGGAGCGCCGTACACTGGGAACTGAACGCATGGTGCAGAAGTTCGTTGATTCTGAAATTGCATAAGTTTGGCATCACTGACACTACAGAGCTCTGCATCATGGTCATGGAGAAAAACAGAGGGAAACACATTCACTTCGAACACAGAACATGGCACTTTGGAAAGGAGAAGATTCGGATTAGTGCCTTAAATGGATTGAGTTTATGCAACAATTTGGAGGCGTGGCACCAAGGAAAGACTTCCAGCAGAATGAGAATATGAAAATGGAAGTATTTCCACATCAGAAACCAAAGTAGGTCACTGCATACAGGGCTGATGGGTGAATTGGTCTCCGTGTGAAATGGGAAACAGTCAGTAGAATTGAATTGTAAATATTGAGGCTTAAACTGGGTTATCATCTGATGCTGTCGATCACAGCAGCAGGAGAAGCAGAATTGTTTTCAATGACAATCTGTAACTTTTTCCTCAGGATAATCCATCAGTCCACCATCACCATCCATGGTTCAGTGATGAGTGTGAACATGCCAGGGTCGGAATCACATGGACCTATTCCTGATGACATCCCATTAATGCGAACAGACTTGACTGGTTACACTATGAACAGCAGGACTAACATCTGATGCAGAGGGAGAAATGATCCCAAGATCAACAAATCAGATTTAACCTCTGTCAGCCTGTCAAATCCATGCATAAAAGTCGATGGACCATTAAATAACTTACTGGAAGGGAGGACTCCACAAATATCCGCATCCTAAATAATGGAACAGCCCTGTACGTCAGTGTAAAAGATGCAGCATCTGCATCATCCTCAGCCAGAAGCGTTGAGTCGATTATCCACCTCACCCTCGCCATGATGCCCACAGAATCACAGAGGGCAGTCACAAACCAATTCGATTCACTGCACGTGAGATGAAAAAACAGCTGAACACAATAGATACGACATAGTCAATGGGCCCTGACCCTATCCCTACAATAGGACTGAAGACTTGTGCTGCACAACAAGTCCTGTCCCTGGAGAAGCTCTGTCATTCCAGCTCCAACTCTGACATCTCCCTGGCAATGTGGAAAATTCCTCAACTATGTCCAATCCGCTAAGAGGAGGATAACTGCAATCTGACTATTTACTATTCCTTCAGTCCCATCACGACAGTTAATTTGGTGGGAGTTCTTTTTGACAGAGTTGTCAAGCAGCACAGAAATAATCTGCTCAGTGTGGTTTCCGACAGGTCCCCATGTGGAGATGGTGCTGTTGTGGAAATGTCACTGGATTACTAATCCAGACCAGGCTAATGCTCTGGCAGCTGGTGGAAATTAAAAACAATTAATAAAATGTCAAGATCTAAAATGTGGTGTCAGTAATAGTGATTTTGTGTGCAATATCAATTGTAAATATCGATCTCCTTCCCCAATGTACTTTCAGGAAGTGAATCTCCCATGCTTTCCTGGTCTGGCCTAAAAGTGACTCCAGACACACAGACGTGTGATACACTCTTCAATGGTCTCTCAATCGGCCAAGCAAGACACTTAATTATATCAAACTGCTCTAAGGTCTTAAAGGATGAACCTATAACGAACACCAGGCCCCAGCCTCGTTATTAGAAAAGGGAATGGGAAACACAATCCCATCTAGCCTGCAGAGATCTCCTTCCTAACAGCTGAGAGCTTGTGACAATATTTGCAGAGCTTTCCCACAGACTGCACAGAAACATTGTGACAGGAGTAGGTCATGCAACACATTGAGCTTTCCCTGTGCTCGTTAATGGCCGAACATCTCCTCAGTGCCGTTTTCCCCATAAAATATTCATATCCCTTAGTATGTTTAAACATTGTGAAATATAAAAATAGAACTTCTGTAATGCCTTCGGCCCATCAGTTTTACTCCTCCATTCAATATACAGGCAGTTCTCCGATAACGCGTGTTGATTAAATACAATTTGGCTGCAATGTGATTCGTGTATCTTTTTCTGTAAAGTGAATTCGCATTCACTGTGACGCGATTCCTTGCCGGGAAGCAGATGAACAGCAAAACTCTGCCTCAGCATCTTCTCTCAGCAAAATGTACAAACAATGTGTTCAACTAAAACTGGAATGCAATGTGCTCATGAAGACTTGAAACTGAGCCTGAAACTGGAAATTGTAGACCACATTTCGAAAGAACTTTATTCCAAACTGTGGAGAGAATCTTGAGGACACCTGGAATTCCCCATCGGCATCACGTGGTCAGTCAAACCCCACGTGCTTTCTGGTGAAAGGTCCAGTGCTCAGTGAGTGACCGTAATGAGAAAGTGTTACATTTCAGCACTGTTCCATTACAGCATGTGATTTAAAGATTTATTTAGACTGTGCTAGTGTGTGCGTTAGACCAAATTTAATTTTTGTTTTTTACTTAAAGTTTTCGGGCTTCGCCTCTTACCCTCTTTTTACCATAGACCCATTTTTAATATTGCACGATTTTCGACAACACGGTGTTGCACAGAAACACAGCTACCACGTTATTGGAGAACAACCTGGACTGATAGCTGATCTTCTATCTTCACACTGTACTCCTGCTCTGTCCCTATCCCTTTAGTTTCCAGAAATCCTTATTTATATTCAGCGCCATGACTTCCACAGCCTGATCTGGGAGAGAGTACCCCTGGTTCGCCAGTCTCAGAGTGCAGACATTTATTCTCATCTCAATGCAAAGTGGCCTGTCTGTACCTGATACTGTGGCCCCTTGCTTTAGACATCCGAGCCAGGAGAATTACCATCCCTGCTTCCAATCTGTCTCGCCCAATCAGAGTGTTATATACTTCACTGAGATCTCCACTCATTTTCCTAAACCGCATGGAACACAAGTCCAGTCCCCGTGAACTCAGATCCCACAACAAGTCTGTCATCCCAGAGATCAGTCTAGTCATCCTTTACTGCTCTCCCTCAATGTCAGGTTTGTCCTCTATTAGGAACAGAAACCAAAACTACACACAATGCTGCAGAATGTTCGAGATGGTGTCTCACCAAGGCTCTGTACAGCTGCAGTAAGATACTCTTACTCCTGTACTCAAATCCCACAACAATATTGTTTTCAGTGACTGGTGTACAGTGAGATCCAGATTCCTTTCAATGTTACAGCTCCCCACTTGCAGGGTCTATATACACTGGCTAGCGTGCCAATGCCATTCCCAGTATTGACTCCTGGATTCAGAACTCACTGCCTTACATGGACTCAGAGGGCTGCACAGAAATAAACAAAAATGCAGCTTAAGGTGCTTTATACAGCAACATTTTTCAACCACTCCCTTTACAACTGATAGGCTGCCATTCTATTGTTGCCATCAAAGTACACAACATCATATCTCTCCCATTGCTCTCCATCTGTCAGGTATTTGTTCAGTCATTTCACTTGTCGCAGTCACCTTGGAACTTTTTTACATCCTTCTCACCCACTCACAAGCTGACATTGTTTCGTGCTGTCAGCAAACTTGGGAATATTGCATTTGAGACACTCAACCAAATATATGATGAGTATTGGCAATAGCTGGCGCCCAAGCCACGATCCTTGCTATATCCTCCTAGCCTACCATTTAAATAAAACCATTGTTTTATTCCTACTCACTGTTTCCTGCCCTTCGAAAACTACCATGTATTCGCCCCATTCCCACAGGATTCGAATTTGAACAATCGACTTGGGGCTTTATCAAAACTCTTTCTGAAATTCCACTCGTACTGCATTGATAGCTTCTACATAATTTTGCTAAAAGCCACTTTCTCAAATATGATTCCCATTTCATAAATCTCTCTTGACTTTGTCAATGCCCATTATTTTCAGTCCGATACTTTCTCCAAACTGTTTAGTTGATAATTTCATTCTATTCCCTTTTTGACTAAAGTTCCCTCGTATTGCTAGGAAGTTTTATTTCTTGTTTTGTTTTCCTCTGTGAAGGCATAACTGAAGCATTTGATCCATTGTTCTGCTATTTCCCGGTCCTCAATTATCTGGTATCAAACTGTAGGAAAGCTGCACATTTTTTTCTCTTAATTTTGCCATTGACATATTTTCAGAAAATATTACAATTTTTGTCTGATAAACTTTGTTAAGATATTCTTCAGAAACCTATCAATTCCTATTTTAAGGTACTCTGTGATTGGCCTTCCACAGCCTTTCTTGTAGGACCTCATCCCAGCGGCACATTAATCTAGGGAGACTTAATTCAGGTACATAGAGTATTAGGGATACTACATTAGACTGAGGAATGGACTCTGTAACTCCAAATAATGATGATCTTGTTCATGTTGATCGTGTTTGTTTGAATGTCCTGCGTATTGTAACCTGCACGCCTTGCTCTGTCCAAGTTTATTTTTCACCCTACGATCTGTGTGTCCATGCTTACTGTCATCTATCTGTACTGCTCGCAAATAAAGCTTTCACTGGACTTAGGCACATGTGACAATAAATCTAATATATTAATTATTTCTCACCCTAACAGTGTCTCTTTTAGAAATATGCGATCTTTGCTAACCCTCAAGTTTCAACATAATCATCCCTATTTGTCTCCTACCATGACAGATTAAATACCCAGTTCCATCACCATCTCCTCATGGTGTCATCATCTCATGGATTAGACTGCTGATACTTGTTGGAGCTGTGTCTGTGTTAATGAGATCGTGCCTTACAAAGGAGATCATACCTCTTCACAGTGCCCCAAATACTCTCTCCTCAAGGCCCTACAAATACAGGAAGACGGCTTTACTTATGCACTTGAATCATATTACAATGAAGGACGGCATACTGTACAAGGTGTTCAATACTTAACGCCCTTGGAGGTGCGATTTTTGGTGACTCATGATCAAGGACATTCAGGTCCTTTTTAAAAACAACACTTCTCAACCTTGTACCATTTAATCAACACAAAATGAAATGCATGCTGTTTATTTCTTACATCCAAATAATTTCTATGCCTTGCAAACTGTTGTGGTTCAAACACTGAAACTTGTGATATCCCATGAGTAACTGCCTTCAGTCCATAAAAGTGCAAGAAACTCTGTATTGTTTCCATTGACCAATTCTCAATCCATGTGGTATATCCAGATCACCCCGTCTGCAACTTATCAATATACTCTAACTGCCTTTGTTCACTTGTTAGCAACAATGTAAAAATTATTCTGCAAATTCAAATACACCACTCCCACTGGTTCTCTTTTGTGGATGCATCAACTAACACAAACTCCACAGGTTTCTCAAAGGTAATTTCCAGTTTCTAAATCTAAGCTGACTCTGCCAAGTCACACCATGATTTCCCAAATATCTAATTATAAAATTTCTCATAAAACGTTCTAATATTTTCCTCAGTCCTGACATCAAGGTACCTACTTTTTTTTTCGTTTCCCTTCCATTCCGGTTTTAAATATTTAGGATTAGAATAACTGCTTTCCAGTCTGCAGGAACGAGAATTTCCAGAGTCTAAAGAATTTTGAAGGGTAATCAATACTTATTTCTTGTCATGACAATGTTTAAAAGACATTTGGATCAGTACATAGGAAAGGTTTGGACAGATATTGGCCAAGCGCGGGCAGGTGGTACTAAGTTAGTTTGGAATTGGAATAGTCAGCATGGACTGATTGGACCAAAGGGTCTGTTTCTGTTCTGTATGACTCTACATCACTTTCACTAGCTGTATTGCCACTTCCCTGAAAACTTTGGGATGGAGCTCATTTGGTGCAGTAACTTGCCAAACTTCAATTCAATTAGTTTTTGAGTAAGTCCACTTTATTAATTCTAATCATGCACATGTTCTTATTTTCACCAGTCAGTCTGTCCCATAATATTTCTAGTTGATTTTTGGTACCTTCCATTGTGGACACAGGGCGAAGTTATTACCCTCAGCAGGAGGCAGAGATGTATTCCGTCACTGTGTGAATACATCGGAGCACTGCAACTGGGAGATGATGAACGTGACACCCACTTCCCCTCAGAAAATTCAAGAATCAAGACAATTCAATGAAACTGTCACTTCCTGGTCAATGACAGCATAGTCCTCATCCTTGTATGAGTTTACAGGTTATGCTGAAACTCATTTTAGAATCAAACTGACTTCACACTTTACACCTGTCATAGGTCCAGGTCGAGGTGAGAAAAGGTTTGTGATCAAAATATGTGTAACGAGAAGAGTTGTCAGAAGAGAATTGTAACTGGAAAGGTGTGGATGATGGGTTATTAAGAAATAGTGTTGAGGCAGAAGTGAAGACTGTGGAAATTGTGAAGTTGGGAGTGGACAAGTTTTGTTGTAGACGGAATATTGAGATATAAATCAGTTCATGATAAAATGGGGTAATCGTGGTTATGATCACTTTCGTTTCTCCTCAGATGTTTGTAAGCGAGGGATATGAAATTCATGGCATAGAAATGGAGATTATGAAGCGAAGACAATAGTTTGGATCTTTGCCAAATATACACTACAGTGAAAACGAGAACATTCATAATGGGTTAGAGAATTAGTAAATGGGCAGAGATAGACTCACCAGGAACACCAACAATAGCGAGGATGGGGTAGTAACCTGCCTGAATAGCCATCATTACACAGCGTCAATCGAGATGTTGTTACTACATTGAAGTCTCCTCCACCACAACAACTTCCAATATAAAACTGCTTCTGGGCACAACTGACCTGAACATACACAAGAGATACGGATTCCCCTGGATTTTACTCTCACAGCTCTTACCAGTTAATTGTTTATCGTTTACATAATGCAATTCTATAATCTGTTTATAAAGATGAAAACATCTTATTGCACAATTTGTATGCCTTTTCTTTTCGAGATTTTTTGTAGCCTTAGCGCAAAAATAAGTGTTCTGTTGAAAATTGACCTGTTTATTGGGATTCAAGGGTCAGACACAGTATGTATTGTTCATGGGTTAAGAAACAGAAAGGAATAGAAGACAGTGGCTGTGGAGACTGATGAGGAGTAAAGTGACATCCCCACCAGTCCCCAGTGTCTTCTTGATGGACAGAATAAAAAAAAATGCAGTGAAAGGAACAGAATATATTCAAAAGAAGGAATGGCAAGTGACAATGTAAACAAAACAGAATCATTTGAAATGCAATGGCTAAACTATGATTGGTGTGAGTGTGTGTGTGTGTGTGTGTGTGTGTGTGTCTGCGCGCGCAGATAGATACGATTGTTCATATGTGTGCAATATATTCAGAATGAACAAGAGAGACATACTTAACAAACATGATGCATGTGATGTACAAAATTTATAAAATATTCATATGTTATTTAATCTTCAGCTGAGATGTTATGTTCCCCTTCTCTCAATGTACCGTCTGGCTCCAGCCCCTTTCTGGCATTCCCTGATCTAATCTTTCATTCTTATTGGGATGGATGTTATAAATTCCTGCTTCTGGTATTCCAACTTGTTTCAGTTAATCCATTTTCTACCAGGAAACATCTACTGGGTTTTGTCAACAGGTGGTGCTTGTCATATTGATGGAGATAAAGGTTCTGGCACCAAATCCAGGATTTCAACTTATTAAGTGGTTAGCACTGCTGCCTCATAGCGCCTGAGACCCGGGTTCAATTCCCGACTCAGGCGACTGACTGTGTGGAGTTTGCACGTTCTCCCGTGTCTGCGTGGGTTTCCTCCCACAGTCCAAAAGATGTGCGGGTCAGGTGAATTGGCCATGCTAAATTAGTGTTTGGTAGGGGGTAGATGTAGGGGTATGGGTGGGTTGCGCTTCGGCGGGTCGGTGTGGACTTGTTGGGCCGAAGGGCCTGTTTCCACACTGTACAAAGGAACAAAGCACACAGGAATTGTCAAACCAAATACGCAAGCACATCTAATTCTATCAATCATGTAGACTTCTCTATTTTTACATCTCTACGACTATATTCTCCCTCTCTGTCTCTATCTTTCCATCTAGTTAATAAATCCTCCAATCGTTCTTCGTGTCCCATGTCTCAAGCCTCCCTCCTTCAGTACATCTATTGCTCACTTTTGGATCAGATGGCTTATAATTGAGTAATGTAACTAAAAAGACAGGAGGGAGGCGTTGGCTAGAGTTAGTTGGAAGGGAAGCTGAGCACGGCAACATGGTGAAGCAGCAATGACAGGAGTTTCTGGAGATAATTCAGCAGCACATCAGAAATTCCTCCCAAGTAAGAAGAAAGATATTTAGCGGAAGATAAGGCTGCCGTGCATGACAACGAACTCAGGGACAGAATAAAAGTAAAAGAAAATGCGCGCAATGTGGTGAAGATTATTGGGAATCTAGAAGATTAGGAAGCCTATAAATTCCAGCATGGATATCTAATAACAGCAAATGGGAGGAGAGGGTGAAATATGATATTACGCTTGTTAATCATGTAAAAGAACATCGAACCAGATTTTTAGATATATAAGACATATAACAAGGAAGACAGGGCAGAAAGGTGGCAAATGGAGTTCAATGTAGCTAAGTGTGAAGTCTTTCACTTTGGTAGGAGTAACAAGAAGGTGGATTACTGGGCTAATGGTAGGCTACTTGGTAGTGTGGATGAGCAGAGGGATCTTGGTGTTCATGTACACAGATCTCTGAAAGTTGCCACCCAGGCAAATAGTGCTGTGAAGAAGGCATATGGTATACTGGGCTTTATTTATAGAGGAATTGAGTTCCGGAGTCCTGAGGTCATGTTGCAATTGTATAAGACTCTGGTGCGGCCTCATCTGGAGTATTGTGTGCAATTTTGTTCGCCATACTATAGGAAGGAAGTGGAGGCATTGGAACGAGTGCAGAGGAGGTATACCAGGATGTTGCCTGGCATGGTAGGAAGATCGTATGAGGAAAGGCTGAGGCACTTGGGGCTGTTCTCATTGGAGAAACGAAGGTTTAGGGGAGATTTGATAGAGGTGTACAAGATGATTAGGGGTTTAGATAGGGTTGACAGTGAGAACCTTTTTCCGCTAATGGAGTCAGCTGTTACTAGGGGACACAGCTTTAAATTAAGGGGTGGTAGGTATAGGACAAATGTTAGGGGTAGATTCTTTACTCAGCGGGTTGTGAGTTCATGGAATTCCCTGCCAGTAGCAGTGGTGGACTCTCCCTCTTTATCGTCATTTAAGCGGGCATTCGATAAGCATATGGTGGTTATTGGGCTAGTGTAGGTTAGGTAGGCTTTGGTCGGCGCAACATCGAGGGCCGAAGGGCCTGTACTGTGCTGTATTTTTCTATATTCTATGTTCTATGTTCTATGTAAAGAACAAACAAAGGAATGTTGGAAAATGAAGCTTGAATAGATATGGGAAGCAACGTAATGGCAGAGGAATTGAATACATTGCAACAGTCTTCATGGTGGAAGACACCAGCAAAATGTCAGAACTTCAAGGCAGTCAGCGGGTAGAGGTGAGTAGAGTGACCACCAGTAAGGAGAACCAGTTGGAGAATACCCCGTACTTCTAAAGGAATGCCGAAGGTGATTATGGAGGCACGTCTGGAGATTTTTCAGGTAATTTCGGAGTGAGGGAGGATTGGTAAATGGAACCACCCTGTTTAAGGAGAGAGGGACACAGAAAACAGGAAATTACAAATGGCCAGGCAAGTTGAAACTGTTGTATAGAAGGACTTAATGGATCCTTACGTGCATGAATAGATGCATGGAGTATAAGAACAAGGAAGTTCTGAAGTATAATGGATGTGGTGTGATTAAGCTACAGCATAACAAGAGTTACATTTACAGAGTTATTGCGAACAGCAGACTTGAAAGTCCGGTTAAAACAAAGGAAATCATTTCGAAGCAGACAAGAGCACTAGTGACAAAGAGACTGTTTCCTTGACCCTGGAGTGAGAATGTTGAAGTAAGCTTGTCAGTAAACAGACTAAAAAAAAGTATAAAACGCAAATAAAGTCTGTTCCTGCGGATATAGCAACACATATGAAGCTGAAAAAGCACAGCAGGTCAGACAGTATCCTAGGAACAGGAAAGTCAACGTTTCAGGCTGAAAGACTTCATCAAGATTGGGCCGGGGTAAGGGGAACCGGGAAGTAAATAGAGGGAGGGGCGTGGGGCTGAGGGAAGGCTAGATGGGATGACGATAGGGGATGAAGCAGGGGGATAATGTGATTGGTCAGTGGGAAGGGTGCATCAGATATGCGAATAGGAAGGTGGACAGGTTAGGGCAGGTCAGGGAAGGGGAACATGGAATAAGGCTGTGGGTGGAGAGATATCGAAGCCAGTGAAGTAAATATTGAGACCAGTGAACTGTAAGCTCTCCAGCTGAAAGATCAGGTTGTGTTCCCTAGTTTTTGTTTGGCCTCACTCTGACAGTGGTGGAGGCCAAGGATGGACCTGTTGCCGGATGAGCTGGGGGAGAGTAAGTGAAATGGATGGCAACTGGAATGTTGGGTTGGTTAAAGCGTGCAGAGAGCAGATGCTCCATGAATATGTTCCCGAGTCTCCCTTTGGTCTCCCTGATCGAGAAGAAACCACATTGGGAGTTGGAGACGTGCCTGGTGGGGCAGGATCAGGTCCTGTATGGAGCACCAGTGTTCTGCACGCAACAACCAACCCGACTTTCCAGTTACCTTACATTTAAATTCCCCTCCAACTCGTCCGGGGACATGCCCATCCTTAGCGTTTCCACTGTTAGAGGAGCACCACCTGAGGTTTTACCTTTGGAGGTGATATCCCAAGGGCCTCAATATTGACTGCAGCAGCGTCAAAATTCCTCCATGTACCTTCTCCCTGACCAGACCCACCTGTACATCTTATCACTCACATATCCGCTCCACCCTTACCACTGACCAATCATATCCCATCACTCCATTTCTGGGCTCCCCTCCCCTCGCCAGTCCTGACAAAAGGTCCAAGATCAATATATTCCCTTTTTGCTCCTCTGATTCTGTCTGGTCGGCTGTATTTTTCCCGTTCCAAGTTTATTAACTCTGGCCTCTCGCACCTGTAGTACTTACTGTCTCCAAGTTGTGGAACAATGTAGTCTACATATAAGAAGAAATACATTGGGACATTTGAAAAGATCACTGACTCGTTCGTCATTTTTTTTTTTAACAACCCAACACACACCTTCCAGGTGAAGCAGCATTTCACTTGTACTCTTTCAATCCAATCTCCTGTCATTTCCCTACTCACAGTGCAGTCTCATTTACACTGGGGACAACAGAGACTGCATTGAGGAACACCCCCACACTTTGTGTAGGAAGAGCACTGACCCTCTCATTGTTTCCAATTTCAATAACCTACCTTGCTCTCATGCTAACATTTCGGTTCTGAGTTGCTGCAATATTCCAATGTAGCACAACCCAAGCTCGAGTAATACCTCACTTTAGACTTTGGTACGTTACAGCCTGGAGGAGTTAATATTAAATTCCATAATTTTACAGCATGACGCCATTATGGCTGTTCTCAAATCTTCATACATCCCTTCTCTGGTCTCCCAATGAATTTGCCATGTTTGTGAATCTTTTGTCTTGCACTCAATTAAGGAACCCGGCTCCACTCTTCACAATCTGATATATACTCATTTTACATTTGATTCTCTTTTCCAAAAACAAAAGTCCATATGTCAGTGACATTGCGCCAATTTATTTCCCATCACGCCTCCTCCACCGCTGGCAAGAGATTGAAAAGTCCTATTTCCAATCCTTTTCTGTTCTGAAGAAGTGTCACACTGGACTTGAAACGCTAACTCTGTTTCTCTGTCACTGTAGATGCTGCAGATCTGCTTTGTTTCTCCAGAAATGAACAAAACACACTTTCAATAAAGCAAATAGGTATTGATACCGGAAATCTGAAACCAGAACAAAAAAAGAATCTGCGAGCCTTGAAGAATGATCACTGGAACCAATAATTAATTCTACTCTCACTCCACAAATGCTGCAAGACCTGCTTAACCTCCCCAGCAATTTCTGTTTTCCAACACGTTTCAAAGATTTGTGTCAACATTGCTCAAACCCCTGTCCAACCTGGAGCAACAT
Organism: Hemiscyllium ocellatum; assembly: GCF_020745735.1. Taxonomy (NCBI): domain Eukaryota; kingdom Metazoa; phylum Chordata; class Chondrichthyes; order Orectolobiformes; family Hemiscylliidae; genus Hemiscyllium; species Hemiscyllium ocellatum. The sequence goes on from NW_026867475.1 coordinate 64,429, forward strand.
ATACCGGCAAGTGAAAGATTACACACGATGTACAACTTCATTGGTTCTGAAACTACATGAGGCTGGCATCACTGACACTACAGAGCACTTACTGTTAGTCAGGCAGAGAAACAGAGGGAGACGTATTCACTCTAAACACAGAAGGTCGCACATACTGGAAGGGAAAGGATCCAGATGAATATATTAAAGTGTGTTGAGGAATGAGACAAACTGTAAGTGTGACACCATGGAGAGACCCTCAGTGGAATGAGAATATAAAATTGGACGTGTACCACAGCAGAAACCAGAGTAGGTCACTGAGCACATGGCTCATGGGTGAATAAGTCTCGGTGTGAACTGGGGAACAGGCAGCAGAACTGTATTAGTGATATTGCAGCTCAAACCGTGTAGTCCATGTGGTGCTGTAGACCACAGCAACAGCAGAAGCAGAATTATGTAAAACTATAATCTGTAACTTTTTGCACCAGATAATCCCTCAGTCTACCATTACCATCAAGCTGATCTATGGTTCAGTGGCGAGTGTGGGTAAACATGCCAGGGTCAGAACCATATGTTCCTAAAACTGATGACAACCCTTAATAGATTCACACTTGACTGGTTATATTCCAAACAGCAGAACTAACATCTTATATAGAGGGCGCAATGATCCCAAGTCTAACAGATCAGAACGAAACTCAGCAGTCCTGCCACACCCAGTCATAAATGGATTAATCAACTCACTGCAGGAGAGTGTCATACACATGTCACCCTAAATAATGGAACAGCTCTGCACATCAGTGCAATAGACAAGGATTCGTATCGACACCATACTCAGCCAGAAGTGTTGAGTTTACGATTCAACTCACCTCGTTTGTATGCCCACAGAATCACAGGTGACAGTTTTCAAACAATTTGATTCTCTCTATGTAACATGAAGAAACATCTGAACCCAATAGATACGACATAGGCAATATACAACAAACCCTGTCCCTGGGGAAGCTGTTTCATTCCATTTCTAATTCTGACATCTATCTGGCAATGTGGAAAATTACTATGATAAGTCCCTTAAGAGGAAAATAATTACAGTATGACCAATATCATCCCCTCAACTCCATTACGACAGTCAGATGGGTGGGAGTTCTTTTTGACAGAGCTGTGAAGCAGCACAAAAATTACCTGCTCAGTGTGGTTTCCGATGGGTCCTCATGTGGAGCTGGTGCTGTTGTTGAAATTTCACTGGATTACTAATCCAGACCAAACAAATGCTCTGGCAGCTGGCAGAAGTCAAAAGCAATTAACAAAATGTCGTGATCCAAAATCTGGTGTAAGTAACAGTGACCGTGAAGCCAATGTCGATTTTAAACACCAATTTGCTTCCCCAATGTACTTTCAGGAATTGAATCTCCCATGCTTTCCTGGTCTGGCCTAAAAGTCACTCCAGACACACAGACATGTGATAAACTCTTCGATGGTCTCTGAAACGGCTAAGCAAGGCACTCAATTGTACCAAATTGCTCCGAGACCTTAAAGGATAAAACCGGACAGAGCAGCTGGCACCAGCCTCTGTATCAGAAAAGAGAATGGGAAACACAATCCTGTCGACCCTGCAGAGACCTCCACCCGAACATCTGAGAGCTTGTGACACCATTTACAGTCTTTCCCCATAGACTGCACTGAAACATCAGGAAAGGAGTTGCTTATTCAACACAATGAGCCGCCCACTTTCTCATCTTGGCTGACCATCTCTTCACTGCATTTCTCCTACAGCAGACTGAGATATATTGCAATTGATTTCATCAACCAAATGCTTGAGATGTTTGGGAATAGCTGGGACCCAAGGACATATTCCTGAGCTACTCCATGAACTTTCATCTCCAATAAATGGATCCTTTTATTCCTGTGTTTCTGGCCAAGGTCTCCTCTGCTGGAGCTTGTACACTCTGATCTGCTTTCTTTTTCTTATTTTCTCCCCACTTTTCTCTTTGTAACTTACTGGCCTTAAACTAGCCCCATGGTTTGGAGCTCAAGCTGAGCCCAGTGCAGAGGAGAGTGAGTCCTTACTTACTTTTCCGGAGTAAGCACAGTACGTGGAATTGGCAGCGGCTACATCAGCAGAGGCAACGTGGATATGATAGGGGCCAGCAGCGGAGAGTGATGCCTGAGGATTAGAGACTTGTTGATGATTGGGTCCTGCACTGGTGATGATGAAGCGGATAGTGGAAGGCCATCATGGTATCATCGGTGAGGTGGGTCCAGCAGTAAGATACATGTCTCTGACATTGGAAGGGTCTGGCACAGAGGGCACCAAGCCGGTGATGGAGGAGTATCTGCCCAATGGCAAAGATGGTGCCTGAGGATCAGCATCTTCAATGTTGCTGGGGTCCGGTGTAGATGGTGATGTAGATGTCTTGGAGGGATTTGGTTGCAGGGGTGGTCCATAGTGAAGAGCTGTTTCACAACTCATCAACTCTCTTCAAGCTGTATCCTCTCTTTATTCCATTTTCTTCAATTGTCACCACGTTGTATAAAGCTTTTCACTGTATTTTATTGTATTGATCATGTAAAATGCAACTGGTCATAAAAATCAAAATCAAAAACTTTTTTCACTCTTTCCTGCCAGCTGACCCATTCTAAAAACATGCCCAAATATTCACCACAATCCCACAAGATTTGATTTTGCACACTGAGCTTGGGACTTCAGCAAAAATCTTTCTGAAAATCTCTCTTGTAATCGTATCCGACTGAATCATCTCTCCCTCAGCATTCTCTGCTCCAAAGTAAACAACCCGAGCTTACCCAGCCTCTCTCCTCACTGATATGCTCCACCCCAGGGAGCATCCCGGTGAATTTCCTCTGCACCCCTCCACTACAATCATATCCTTCCTGCAATAAGGTTCCCAGAACTACACACAGTATTCCATCTTGGTCTAACCATAGATTTGTATAGCTCTCATAATGTATATGTTGGGGAATGAAGGTTGTGCCTACGGTTCCCTCTGCTTTCTTAACTAACCTATTAACCTCAGTCAAAAAGTGTGTTGCTGGAAAAGCAAAGCAGATCAGCCAGTATCCGAGAAGTAAGAAAGTGGATGTTTCGAGAATAAGCTCTTCATCAGGAATGTGGCCATCATTCCTGATGAAAGGCTTATGTTCGAACCGTCAACTCTCCTGCTCCTTGGATGCTGCCTGACCGACTGTGCTATTCCAGAAGTTCACTTCGTGATTCTGATCTCAAACATCTGCAGTCCTCACTTTTTCCCTAACTTGTTAACCTGTGCAATCACAGTCAGGGATCTGTGGAGAAACACCCTCTGAGCTTCCCAGTGTGCTGCCATTCATTGCATACCCCTATTTTTGGTTCCTTCTTCCAAAGTATATCACCTCATAGTTATCAGGATTACTTTCCATCTGGCCATCTGACCATTCCATCTGTATCTTCCTGTAATATCTTCCTCACTGCCAACTACCGGGCCAATCTTTGTGTTAAACACAAACTTAATTATCACACTCCCCCACCCCCCTACGAATTCGCATCTAGATCATTTATGAATGCCACAAATAATAATGGACAGAGCACTGATCCCTGTGGTACACCAGCAGACACTGGTCTCCAGTTACACAAACAGCCTTCCGCCACCACCCTCTGTCTCTTGCCACTAAGACAATGTTTGATGTAACTCACTAGGTTACCCTTGATATCATGATTTTTAAAAATCTGTTTCCCATATGGGGCCTTGTCAATGGCCTTGTTGGAAAACCATATAAACACCATGCCCGAAACTATACAATAAATTTTATTTGGAATGGCTTCCCCTGATGATGTCATGCTGACTATCCCCGATCAAACCTTGCCTCTCAAAATGAAGATCAATTTTCTCCTTTCCTATTTTCTCCAACACTTGGCCTAATACTGATCTACTTCTGACTGGTCTACAATTCCCGGTCTATTTCCAACACCCTTCCCATAAAGTGGGACCACTTAGTTGTCCTCCAGTCATCTGGCATCGCCAACCGAGATAAGCGTTTGATCAAACTTATGTTTCTTGTAAGTTTGTATTCTTGTTCTTTTTGGTTTTCTTATCAGTTCATTGATCCTCCTTTGCTGGGTCCCAAATATACCTGGATCCATTGCTTACCAAAATATCTGGCAGTTTTCTGAGCTGCTACCTTTGATCTAATGCAATATTTAACTTCTTTTGTTAACTATTGTTAAGTCACCTTACCCTTTTGCTGTTTACCCTGTGGTGGACATGTGCATATTTTAAGGTGTTTATTTAAACAACAACCATTGTCTGTCTGCCAGTAAATCTTTTTCATGTACTTCTCCAATTCACTGAAGCTAATTTGCCCCTCATACATTCATCACTTGCATGGCTCAGGTTTATAACCACAATTTCAAAAAAAAGTTTGTATTCAGACATCATATAAAATTCAATACATTATGATTAATATGCCCAGCACCTCCCTTACAGCAGTGTTTTTAATTATCTCTTCTAATCACATAACATCAATTCGAAAACTGCCTGACCTCTACCTCAGTGTTCAAAATACTGTTAAAGGAAACCATCTCAAACATGGTCATGAAATCCATTTTTCTCAGCAATAGCATTCACATAGGTTAACACAGTTTAGTTGAAGATTGCAGCTGGTGATTATTACAGTAGTACCCACAAACCTACGTATATATTTCCCTGTTTTATAACATATGCAACCTCTGTATTGCAGCTTTCACTTTGATATATAACTTCCATCAATGTTTGCTTCTCCTTGCTGTCTCTAAGCTCCACCTTACCAGGTTCTGTGGAATCTGAGCGATGTGGCCTCTGGGGAGATGAATGGTAGATTCAGGTGAGACATTTTGTGAGGCTTTTGTGGACATTGAAATAATCTCGTCACGTTGTTCGTTCTTCTCAAGTGTCATTGTGTTATTTTCACTAGATCTCCCGTTATGCTGGTGGAGAAGAGAAGGAGAATGGTCTCTCAGCAATGCTGTGTATTTCCCCCAGACAACTGAGACTGCTGTAAACTGGGTGCGAACCTTACAGCAGGCTCGTAAAGTGTTGCTGCTGCTCTCCAGTATCCTAGTGAGATCACATCTGGAGTCTGGTGTACATATTTAGTCTCCTCACTGAAGAAAAGATATTATTATATTGGAAGCAGCTCAGAGATGGTTCCCTCAACTGATTCCTTCCATGAAGGTGTTAACTTATAAGGAAAGGCTGATAATGTTGATCCAATGCCTATTGGAGTTTATGAGAATGAAAGATGATTGTATTTTTACATAGAGCACAGGAAGGAGTCAGCAACAGAAGACAATTACACAGTCAATGGAGGAATCCATTCCACTTCTCCAGCCTGTTACACCAAAACAGGATGAGGTTATTCAGCCCCTGGAGCCTGATATACAGTTACAGGAGAAGACCAAACAGCTCCTCGATCTTATAACACGGGACCAAGAGTAGGCTGTGCAGCACCAGTATCCTGTTACACGCAACAGGATCAGCCCATTCAGTCTTTTCAAGTCTGTAACACAAGAATTGGAAGAGACTGGAAGAGGTCATTCAGCATGAGAATTAGAGAAGGGGATAAAATTATTTGAGACTTGCTGTGGAAAGGAAAAGTTCATTCGCACATGTATCTGTTGTATGAGAACACAAGAAGACCAATCGCTTCCTTGATCCCATTTCAGGGATGCAGGAGGTGTTTGTTCAGTATGAACTTGTTATGAAGGTATGAAGAGACCCTTCAGCTCCTCAAAAAGTTGCACAGCAACAGGAAGATTTCACAAGTCCTCAAGCTCCTGACGTATCATCAAAATGAGGAGAAACAGGTCTTGAATATGTAAATGAGATGTTCCGTCTATTGAGACTTTAATGTAGGAACACGACGTGGAAATTCAGCCACTGAG